>NW_007261240.1:76603-84461 GCF_000164805.1 Carlito syrichta
CTGTATCTTTAAAATACTGATGATGAATGCACTAGTTCATTTGAACATTAACATATTGATACTAATATAACTGATTTATGTAACTAAAATGATGAAATGAAGGTTTTCTGGCATAATCTATAAATACTACTTTTTATGTCACTTTCCTTATTAAACTAAAAAGTATAAAGTGGCAAAGTATAAAATCATTGGGTTCAGACAACTAATTTAGTCAGATGTAAAGAGAATTATATTGGGATGAAAATAAATGTTTGGTAGTTAGCACAAAAGAAAAGGCATCAATTTAACATAAAATAAATTCATCGGAGCATAACATGCTACATATTAAGCAATAAAATGTGTAAAAAATATAATAGAAAAATATATGTGAAGATACAATTATCATACCAGCGAATATTTCCCACTACCTCGGCTTGTCCAGTCTTCCATTCCTTCACTTTTCTCTACTCCAATTTTTCCAGAATATCTCCATTTGAAGTTCATATATTCATGTGTTCAATGGAATACTCAGCTTGGCTACACACTGGTATCACTTGGGGGACTTCAAATAATTGTCCCAACTATTGATTTATGAGTTAATTCCTGATTTGGAAACCAGGCATAGATATTTTTAAGAACTCTCCATGTAATTGAAACTTGAGTTGATATCCACTGCTCAAGAACTCAAATAAGGATACAAACGCTGCTTCTCTACCAAGAAAAAAATGAGTCTGTGAAAGACATTCTGACTATTTCAGAATTTCCAGAAATGTTACTTTTCTATTACTAAAATCAGAAATAATATAAGTGGGTGAAGATTAAAAAATAAGCTGGGCTCGGTGACTCAGCCTGTAATCCCACACCTTTGGGAGGCTGAGGCGAGTGGATTGCCTGAGCCTGTGGATTCGACACCCGCCTGGGCAACTTGGCGAGACCTCATCTCTACAATAAATCAAAAATTAGCTGGGCATGGTAGCATGCAACTGTAGTTCCGTCTACTTGGAAGTCTGAGGCAGAAGGATCGCCGGAGGTCAGCAGGTCAAGGCTGCAGTGACTGGGAGTTGTCACTGCACTCCAGTCTGGGTGACAGAGTGAGACTCCAACTAAAAAAAAAAAAAATAGATTCATTATAGCTTGCTTTTAAGATCTGTCTGTGTTGTTACCAAAAACATGATACCAGAATTCAACCAAGAAGTGTAGATCACTATTATCTAAAAACAGGGGGACATATGTAAACTACAGTTAAAATTTGTGCTCTGCCATTCTATAGGATAAATGAACTTTTAAAAAGTATACTAATTCTGTTTGACAACTAAAAACCTGTACATCTCCTAAACAAGAGTCATAAATCATTAAACACTTTAAGAGGCTAACTCAGGACTGGTATGTTGCAAGAAAAAAGAAAGGGGAACCAACTGTTCACATGCCAGCCATCCTACATAGACTTCACATTCATTGATCTAGTCACAGCACTCAGGCTAACATAAGACAAAGAAGAAATCGCTGCCTCTGGGGTGGTGACCTTGCACTAAGAGCCAGCCAACAACTAAATTAAAACAACTAGTTTAATGGCCTATGTCATTGTATAAAAATAAAAGTACAATATGCTGATTGAATGACTAGTGAATTTTGGGTGTCATCTAGAAATAGATTGAGGCAGTAAAAATAAAGCTATGGTATTCAGAAAGAGTTGAAATAAAACAATGTGATGCTAGCATATGGAAATCTCTGCGTTTTTTTCTCACAATATATTTATTTCAAATTGCTTTAAGTCTAGAGAAGAAATCTTTTTGAATTCTTCTTAAACTTCTCTTTATGTATGAAGCAAAAAATGTTAACATTCTTGTCACGTGTACTGGAAAAATCACTCCAAGCATGAGATATCTTCATACCCTTTTAATAAAAATTACTCTTTTGCTGCACATGCATTTTAACAGATCTTAGCTGAATACCATAGAATTTTCTGCTATTGTCTCTACTTTTAATAATTAAAAAACATCAATTGTCCCTGGACTAATTTTAATAATCTCCAATGCAATCTCACCTCTGCTCTGCTATGCTTCTCTTTCCAGCTGATTCCCCAATTTATCCACTGCGTAGATTTATAGAACCATAGAAACTCTAGTTGCTGGAAGTGGCTAACAGTTTGGCAAAACTACCTTGTCACAAACTTGTTCTTTCACATTTTAGCTGACTGATCTTGAACAAACAACTATAGCTGTTGGGTTAGATTTCTATAAAATGGCAAAATTAATAGTATTTGTACATCAGGGCTTCTCAAAAATTAATTCACAAATCTGTCACTTGATCTTCTTGTTCACATGCTACTAAGTTTTTTTTAACTCTGTGTAGTATGGAACCCAATCATCTGCATTTTTAGACAATATCCAGATGATATTTGTTAAAAGTCACTGCTAAATGTCACCCTTTAAGTTACAAAGGTCTATGTCATGGAGTCCACAACGTGGGGTTATTGTGAGAACTAAATGAATCCTTTGATGTAAAATGATTATTAGTGAATTTCCTATAGCAAGATATCATAAATCATCATTAGCAATATAAGGGAAATTAAAATTTTGTGATCTATTATATTTGTTTTCTAGATGACATGTGTTAATAAGATGGCTGAAATAACTTGTACAATGTCAAATAAAATCGCCTGAGAGAAGTCTGGTTGCCCTATTTATTTATTTATTTTGTCATCATTTTCTATCAACTTTGATCATGCTATCCCTGTTCCATCACCTAGAATATATTCTAATGCTAGGTATGCTGGACTTCATTTAAACATTCTTCAAATTTATACGTTGTTATCACCAGTGGAAAACTTTTTACAGTTGCCCCCAAACTCTTTTTTCTCCCTTTCCCTCTGAACTCTTACATTCTGTCTCCTCTCCTCCAATCCTTTGGCACTTCTTATATATACATTTGTTGAAAATGTTTAAAGTATATCCCAACTAAGGGAATTGAATGCATGAACTGATTTTTTTGTTTTTATTCTTTTGTGTATCTTCAAAACTTTCTCTATAGTCAATAAGTAAAGATGATTGATTAACCAAAATATTAATTATTCTCCGAATGACAATTACTCCATAATAATAGCTACGTAAATTATCCAGGAAAAGATGAACATTCATCCTTCCTTTTATAACTTTTTCAAATAGAGTGCTCTTAATTTCCTTCTTGAGTTTCCAAAAAAAAAAAGAAAAACAAAAAGGAAAGATTTTAAAATTGGGAAACTTGAGTTTGAGTACACAGGTTCATCATGTGTTACTTTAATTTTGCTACTATTCTTATGTATTAAATGAAGATGTTAAACGTGCCAGTTTACCTTTTATGATTCAAGGTGTATGAGCTATCTTCCAGGTTCAAGAAGAGGCCACACAGTTCAATGGTGGTAAACTAGTATCAATTTAGGATATTTTCAGAGTTATCGGAAAAGAAATATGCTGTTTCCATCACAACTAGTGAAAAAATGAATTGCAACGCTGTTAGCTACTATTAGTGAACACAATTTTCTAAAGTATTGAAATGAAAGATGGTGAAAGGAGAATGCAGAGAGAGAGAGAGAGATGAGAGAATGATGTAGAAGGAGAAGGAAAGAGTTAAAGAAGCAGAGAGAGAGAGAGAGAGAGAGAGAGAGAGAGAGAGAAGGAAAGAGAGAGAGAGAAGGAATGAAAAAGAGAGAAAGGAGAAACTCTTACTCATCTGGATCCCTAGATCTGACTTTGCATGAAACTTATTGTAGCTGCATCTCATCATCAGTGAAAGATTTATTTTTCTTGCCTTAGACTGTTTGAATTGGGTGTTTGTCACTTGTAACACAGAAAGACTTAACCAGAAAAATCTTTCTCTGCATGTTTTTGTGAATTTAAAGCAATTATTATGCATTAAAAACTTCTGTTGAGGGGAGGCGGGGAAGATGGCGGCCAAGCCAGTCGACTATGGAGTCCCCGTGTGAGTGAGCGTATGGAAAATTTTGTGTACGTGCTGATGAGCGAGTGGGTATGTGAGTGACTGACTGAGTGAGGGCTAGGAAGCTAGTGGCCAGGGCTCTCCTTGTTCAGTAGCTGGTGCCACAGCATCTGAGCTTGGACCCTAGTGATTCCTGGAGACACAGAAGCCAAGCATCATTTTCTCTTTCTTTCCTTTTCATTTTAAATCAGCAAACGCTCCCTGGCAAGAAAACAATGGGAGAGACTGTCTAAGTGGGGCTTGTGAGCAGGTGACCATGCCCCTGGTGCAACAGCAGGTGCTGCACCTTCTCTACTTTGCCCCTGGCCCTGGCTACATGGAAGGTTGAGGCGGAAGAATCACCAGAGCCCAGCAGGTCGAGGCTGCGGTGGCCGGAAGCGGCCACTGCAATCCAGTCTGGGCAACAGAGTGAGACTCCAATGCAAAAAACAAACAAACAAACAAACAAACAAAAAAACAAAACAAAAAACAGACAGAAGTTTTCCTTTAGAGAAAGCGGGGGAAAAAAGTGATAGGGAGAAACTATCGTCCTAGGCACTCCCTCATCTCTGAAATAGAAAGACTGCTCTGGGCTTTGCCTCACCACTCCAGCACCTGGCAGGGCACAGGAAGCAGCTGCAGAGGGAGTCCAGAAGCAAGTTTCCATGGAAGAGGACAAGAGAGGCACCCACCACCATACTGAAGGTGGGTCAGGAAAGTACTGACTTGCTCAACACGGACCAACAGATCTGATATCTGTGACTGGTGCATCAACTACTCAGGGCTTTGTCGAGCCCCAGAGGGAGTATCCTAAGAGTACAAACTTCAGAGAGCACTGACGAGTGCTGAGTTCCACGAGCCCCCCCCCCACACTGATCCAGCTGTGAGACATAGGGTGTAGCCAGAAAAGGAGGAGGAAGAACTCCAAAGACATCAGTGGTGAGTCCAGGGCTGACCCAAACCCCCTCCTTCCCAGAAATCCCCTGAAGTCAGACCCACACAGCTGGGCCACGACTGAGAGGAAACAACCCAGGCAGAGCCTGGATGTCAGTCACAACAGGAGAGCTCCATTCCTGGACAGGCCTGGCTGGGGCACCCCAAGCAAGTACATACCCGGGGAAAAGATAATCCCACACCTCTCCACCAAAGATCTCCCTGACAATGCAAGAGTGAGAGGGGAGGATTCCAGCCACACTGACCTCCACTATCCCTCTTCCTTCTCTGCTTCCTTCCCTGAGGAGAGAGTGAAAGAGGTGTCTCTGCAGGAGAGACCTGATTAGAGGAACAATTACAAAGCCTGCCACAAGAGGGTAGGTTTTTTTGTTTTTTAAATTTTCAATTATTTTTTAATTTAAAAAATGTTTTTTGATTGTTTGCTTGTTAGTTCATCTATTTTAAAAATATTTTTTCTTTGAGAATGACTGTGTATGTGAGGGTTTGATCTGCATGCCCCCCATAATAGTGTTTTTAATTATTTTTCTTTTCTTTTTCTGTTTCTTTCTTCTTTTATTTGTCATTTTCTGTTTATGTCTGTATGTGAATGATTGAATACTCATCTTCCAATTTTGTTGTAGTTTGTTTTTGGTTTTTTGTTCTTATGAGTCTTTTTTGCATTCATTTTTTATAACATAAGGATTATGTCAATACATGTGTGAGGGTTCATCCTGAGTCCCTCTTTTTTTCCCCTTTGATCTTTCTGTTTTTCTTCTCTATTCATTTTCTGCTAGGCATGTTTGTGTGTGTTTAGTTTTCTTGGGGGTCTTTTTGTTGCTGATTGTTTTGTTTCACTTTGTTGTTATTCCAGTTTGTTTTGGAGTGTGCATGTTTGTGTTCAATTGCTTTTGCATTTGTTTCTTCTTAGCATCATCATATAGAATGGTAGTGAGGAGTGGGTCTCAGGGAACACATATCACAAAAGTGAACATTTTAACTTGCAAGTATTATCTGATTCCTAGCACCCCATTACTACTTTATTCGAATTTCAAAAACTAGAAGAGACAGCAAAGCTTCCCATCCTATTTCATCCTATTTCAAAATAGAACAAATACAGAGCCCGGATAAGGGAAGAACAGAGTTCTGAGCAAATGTCAGAAGGGAAAGCGTCTCCCACTGACACTGAATAACAGAACTAAAGAGAAAAATAAGAGATCTGTCACAAGTGAGGAAAAACCAAAGAAGACCTCAGGCAATTTCAAGTGTACCAAAAACAAAACTCCTGAAGAAACAGACCTTGGTACCCAAACAATGGAATCACCAAAGACTGTCCCCAGTATATGACAAGGATTAGGGAATGGATGGAAAGAATGAATATGACCCAAGAAAGATAAGATGCAACACTGAAAGGACATGTAAATTTTATCCAGGAAATAAATAACAAGATGACAAGCATGGAAAGCAGAATTAATCTAGCCAAAGAAAGAATCTCAGAACTTGAAGACCAGAACATAGAACCAACCTGATCTGTAAAAAAACATAGAAAGAAGACTCAAGAAGAAAGAACAAAGCCTACAAGAGGTGTGCAATAACATCAAGAGGCCAAACCTACGCCTGATTGGTATCCCAGAAAAAGAAGGGGAAATGGAGAACAACTTGAAGCAAGTATTCCAGGAAGTAATCCAAGAAAACTTTCTCCATCTCACCAGAGATATGATCAGCAAAGCAAAAGAGATACAGAGAACCCCCACAAAACATCAAAGAGAAGACCAACACCTAGACACATAGTAATTCACCTACACAAAGTAGACACAAAAGAAAAAATCCTAAAGGCAGAAAGAGAGAAAGGTCAGACTACCTACCAGGGAAAACCAATCAATATAGCAGCAGACTTATCAGCAGAAACACTACAAGTAAGAAGGCACTGGAGCTCTATATTCGAAGTCCTCAAAGATAAACAATTTCAACAAAGAAGTTCCTATCCAGTCAAGCTTAAGTTCATCAGTGATGGAGAATTAAAATCCTTTTCAGATATCCAATCCCTAAGAGATTATGCAGCTTCCAGACCAGCTCTACAGGAGACACTTTAAAAAATATTAAGCATAGAAGAAAGAAGAAGAAAAAGTTTGACCACACACTTCCCAAGAAAACAACAGAGCACAGAATCAGCAGAGAATACAGAGCAACATGAAACATGACAACATAGACACACATTAACCGCAAAGCCAAAAGAAAACAAGCAAAGGAAAAGCTTTATAAGAATCTCATGACGGGGATAAAGAATCATATTTCAATAATATACCTGAATGTGATGGCCTGAATGCACCACTGAAAAGAAACACAATGGTGGACTGGATAAGAAACCATGACCTAATTATTTGCTGCATCCAGGAGACTCATCTCACTAAAAGGGACACACACAGACTCAAAGTTAAAGATTGGAGAACAAGTTTCCAGACAAATGGATCACAAAAGAAGGAAGTAGTTGCAATCTTAATATCAGACAAGACAACCTTTAAGCTATCAGAAATTTAAAAAGATGCAAAAGGACACTACATAATTATAAAAGGTTCAATTCATCAACAAGATATATGCATCCTAAACATATACACATCCAACACAGGAGCACCAGCATTTATAAAGCAACTACCAAGGGACTTGAATACTCCACTGACAGCACTAGATAGATCATTGAGGCAAAAATCAACAAAGAGAGCCAGAGCCTAAACTTGACACTTGACCAAATGTACTTAATAGATACAGATTATTCCACCCAATAACCACAGAATATATATTCTACTCATCACCCCATGGAACATACTCCAAGATCGATCACATCCTTGGCCATAATCAAGCATAAACAAATTCCATAAGGTTGGAATCTTGCCATGCATATTCTCAGACCACAGTGGAATAAAAATAAATATGAAAACCAAAAACATTTCCCCAAAGCCCACAAAGACATGGACACTAAATAGCATGATGCTGACAC
>NW_007261240.1:84481-87808 GCF_000164805.1 Carlito syrichta
TTCCCAGAAGAACTGCCTCCGAGTGGTCTCTTCTCTCCGTCCAGATTCTCTGGTGCGGTCCTAACCCACCCTCGGTTGGAGCGGGTCTGCAACAACAAAGAAACAAACAAATAAACAAAACAAAACAAAAAACAGAAGTTTTCCTTTGAGAAAGCGGGGGAAAAAAGTGATAGGTAGAAACTATCGTCCTAGGCACTCACTCATCTCTGAAATAGAAAGACTGCTCTGGGCTTTGCTTCACCACTCCAGCACCTGGCAGGGCACTGGAAGCGGCTGCAGAGGGAGTCCAGAAGCAAGTTTCCATGGAAGAGGACAAGAGAGGCACCCCACCACCATACTGAAGGCGGGTCAGGAAAGTACTGACTTGCTCAACATGGGCCAACAGATCTGATCTCTGTGACTGGCGCATCAACTACTCAGGGCTTTGTCGAGTCCCAAAGGGAGCATCCTAAAAGCACAAATTTCAGAGAGCACTGATGAGTGCTGTGTTCCACGCGCCCCCCCCACACACACTGATCCAGCTGTGAGACACAGGGTGTGGTCAGAAAAGGAGGAGGAAGAACTCCAAAGATATCAGTGATGAGTCCAGGGCTGACCCAAACCCCCTCCTTCCCAGAAATCCCCTGAAGTCAGACCCACACAGCTGGGCCACGACTGAGAGGAAAAAACCCAGGCAGAGCCTGAATGTCTGTCACAACAGGAGAGCTCCATTCCTGGACAGGCCTGGCTGGGGCATCCCCAGCAAGTACATACCCGGGGAAAAGACAATCCCACACCCCTCCACTAGAGATCTCCCTGACAATGCAAGAGTGAGAGGGGAGGATTCCAGCCCCAGTGACCTCCACTGTCCCTCTTCCTTCTCTGCTTCCTTCCCTGAGGAGAGAATGAAAGAGGTTGCTCTGCAGGAGAGACCTGATTAAAGGAACAATTACAAAGTCTGCCACAAGAGGGTAGGTTTTTTTGTTTTTTAAATTTTCAATTATTTTTTAATTTAAAAAATGTTTTTTGACTGTTTGCTTGTTAGTTCATCTATTTTAAAAATATTTTTCCTTTGAGAATGACTGTGTATGTGAGGGTTTGATCTGCATGCCCCCCAAAATAGTTTTTTTAATTATTTTTCTTTTATTTTTCTGTTTCTTTCTTCTTTTATTTGTCATTTTCTGTTTATGTCTGTATGTGAATGATTGAATACTCAGCTTTTGATTTTGTTGTAGTTTGTTTTTGGTTTTTTGTTCTTATGAGTCTTTTTTACATTCATTTTTTATAACATAAGGATTATGTCAATACATGTGTGAGGGTTCATCCTGAGTCCCCTTTTTTTCCCCTTTGGTCTTTCTGCTTTTCTTCTCTATTCATTTTCTGCTAGGCATGTTTGTGTGTGTTTAGTTTTCTTGGGGGTCTTCTTGTTGCTGATTGTTTTGTTTCACTTTGTTGTTATTCCAGTTTGTTTTGGAGTGTGCGTGTTTGTGTTCAATTCCTTTTGCATTGGTTTCTTCTTAGCATCATCATATAGAATGGTAGTGAAGAGTGGGTCTAAGGGAACACATATCACAAAAGTGAACATTTTACCTTGCAAGTATTATCTGATTCCTAGCACCCCATCCCTACTTTATTCAAATTTCAAAAACTACAAGAGACAGCAAAGCTTCCCATCTACCATCCTATTTCAAAATAGAACAAATACAGAGCCCGGATAAGGGAAGAACAGAGTTCTGAGCAAATGTCAGAAGGGAAAGCGTCTCCCACTGACACTGAATAACAGAATTAAAGAGAAAAATAAGAGATCTGTCACAAGTGAGGAAAAGTCAAAGAAGACCTCAGGCAATTTCAAGTGTACCAAAAACAAAACTCCTGAAGAAAGACCTTGGTACCCAAACAATGGAATCACCAACGACTGTCCCCAGTATATGACAAGGATTAGGGAATGGATGGAAAGAATGAATAGGACCCAAGAAAGATAAGATGCAACACTGAAAGGACATGTAAATTTTATCCAGGAAATAAATAACAAGATGACAAGCATGGAAAGCAGAATTAATCAAGTCAAAGAAAGAATCTCAGAACTTGAAGACCAGAACATAGAATTAACCTGATCTGTAAAAAACATAGAAAGAAGAATCAAGAAGAAAGAACAAAGCCTACAAGAGGTGTGCAATAACATCAAGAGGCCAAACCTATGCCTGATTGGTATCCCAGAAAAAGAAAGGGAGATGGAGAACAACTTGAAGCAAGTATTCCAAGAAGTAATCCAAGAAAACTTTCTCCATCTCACCAGAGATATGATCAGCAAAGCAAAAGAGATACAGAGAACCCCCACAAAACATCAAAGAGAACACCAACATTTAGACACATAGTAATTCACCTACACAAAGTAGACGCAAAAGAAAAAATCCTAAAGGCAGAAAGAGAGAAAGGTCAGACTACCTACCAGGGAAAACCAATAAATATAGCAGCAGATCTATCAGCAGAAACACACAAGTAAGAAGGCACTGGAGCTCTATATTCAAAGTCCTCAAGGATAAACAATTTCAACGAAGAATTTCCTATCCAGCCAAGCTTAACTTCATCAGTGATGGAGAATTAAAATCCTTTTCAGATATCCAATCCCTAAGAGATTATGCAGCTTCCAGACCAGCTCTACAGGAGGCACTTTAAAAAATATTAAGCATAGAAGAAAGAAGAAGAAAAAGTTTGACCACACACTTCCCAAGATAACAACAGAGCACAGAATCAGCAGAGAATACAGAGCAACATGAAACTTGACAACATAGACATACATTAACCTCAAAGCCAAAAGAAAACAAGCAAAGGAAAAGCTTTATAAGAATCTCATGACGGGGATAAACAATCATATTTCAATAATAAGCCTGAATGTGAATGGCCTGAATGCACCACTGAAAAGACACACAATGGCGGACTGGATAAGAAACCATGACCCAATTATTTGCTGCATCCAGGAGACTCATCTCACTTCAAGGGACACACACAGACAAGACAACCTTTAAGTTATCAGAAATTTAAAAAGATGCAAAAGGACACTACATAATTATAAAAGGTTCAATTCATCAACAAATATGCATCCTAAACATATACACATCCAACACAGGAGCACCAGCATTTATAAAGCAACTACCAAGGGACTTGAATACCCCACTAACAGCACTAGATAGATCATTGAGGCAAAAATCAACAAGGAGAGCCAGAGCCTAAACTTTACACTTGACCAAATGTACTTAATAGATACCTACAGATTATTCCACCCAATAGCCACAAAATATATATTCTACTCATCACCCCATGGAACATACTCCAAGATCGATCACATCC
>NW_007261240.1:87933-89986 GCF_000164805.1 Carlito syrichta
CCTCTGGGATACCCTGAAAGCCATTCTCAGAGGGGAATTTATATCTCTACGGGCACACATTAAGAAATTGGAAAGATCAGTAGTTGAGAGCCTAACAAATCACCTAAGAGAGCTGGAAAAAAAGGTCACCAAAACCCTAACTTTAGCAGAAGAATCCAAATCACCAAAATAAGAGCCCAAATAGGGGACATAGAAGACAAAAATATCTTAGAAAACAAAACAAAACAAAAAGCTGGTTTCTTGAAAGGATTGACAAGAGTGATGGGCCCCTGGCCAGAATGACCAAAAAAATAAAAAATAAAAAAGAGAGAGAGGGAGAAAGCCCAAATAAACACAATTAGAAGTATAAAAGATCAAATCACAACTGACCCTGAAGAAATAGAAAAGATTATCAGAGATCACTATGTACACCTATATGGAAACAGATTTGATAACCTAAATAAAATGGAGAACTTTCTGACATCACACAACCTCCCAAGTTGAAACAAGAAGACATTGAAACACTAAATAGACCAATAACAGCCTAGGAAATTGACTTTGTCATATGAAAACTACCTACCAAAAAAATGCTGGACTGGATGGCTTTGCAGCAGAATTCTACAAAACGTACAAGGAGGAGCTGATGCCAATTCCATTGAAAGTATTCCAGGTAACTGAGAAAGATGGAATTCTCCCCAAATTATTTTATGAAGCTAACGTCACACTGAGACCCAAACTCGGTAAAGATCCAACAAAAAAAGAGAACTACAGGTCAATATCCCATATGAACATAGATACAAAAATCCTCAACAAGATTTTAGCAAATCAGATCCAAAAACACATCTGAAAAATCATCCACCATGATCAAGTAGATTTCATCTCCAGAATGCTGGGCTGGTTCAACATTCGCAGACCATAAATGTCATTAAATACATCAACAGATGTAAATACAAGAGCCACATGATCATCTCATTAGATGCAGAAAAAGCTTTTGAGAGAATCCAGCATCCTTCTTGTTAAATACCCTCAAACACCTAGGTATAGAAGGAACATACCTCAATATAGTAAGTGCCATCTACAATAAACCCACAGCTAACATATTGCTAAATGGACAGAAACTGGAAATATTTCCCCTGAAAACTGGAACAAGAGAAGGCTGCCCACTCTCACCCCTCCTGTTCAATATTGTGTTGGAAGTCCTAACATGGGCAATTAGACATGAGAAGGAAATCAGGTATATCGAAATAGGAAAAGAGGAAGTCAAATTATTCCTCTTTGCTGATGATATGACCCTATACCTTGAAAATCCAAGAGAATCTTTAAAAAACTTACTTGTACTGATAATAGAGTTTGGCAAAGTCTCAGGGTACAAAATAGCAGTGGCTTTCCTACACACCAACAAGAAGCAGGCAGAGACCCAAATAAAAAGCACAATCCCATTCACAATAGCCGCAAAAAAATGAAATACCCTGGCATCTTCCTAACCAGAGAAGTGAAAGACCTTTGCAATAAGAATTACAAAACACTGCTTAGAGAAATCCAAGAAGACACAAACAAATGGAAAAATATTCCATACTCATGGATAGGAAGAATCAACATTGCTAAGATGTCCATCCTACCAAAGGCAATCTGCAGATTCAATGCAATAGCCATTAAGTTACCAACATCATTCTTCTCAGACCTGGAAATGGCAATACAGAAATTTATATGGAAACATAAACGACCATGAATAGCCAAAACAATCCTTAGCAAAAGAAAATAAACCAGGAGGAATCACATTTCCAGACGTCATACTTTACTATAAGGTTATAGTTATCAAAACAGCCTGTTATTGGTCAAGAACAGGCCCATAGATCAATGGAACAGGTAGAAATTCCAAAAGCTAAATCTCAATTCCTTAGCCAACTCATCTTTGACAAAGCCTCCAACAACAACCACTGGGGAGAGAAGACTCTATTCAGTAAATGGTGCTGGGAGAACGGGCTGACAACATGCAGAAGATTGAAACAGGACACAACCTATCACCATACACAAAAATTAACACTAAATGAATCAAAGACGTAAATGTAAAACC
>NW_007261241.1:0-18646 GCF_000164805.1 Carlito syrichta
GGCCCCATCTCCTAGAATAGGGTTCAGTCGATTTCTGCTCTGTCGTAACGTGTTGAGTGAATGGAGAGAAAGCACCCAGTGCAAATCACGCCCACGCTGGGAGGTCCCTAGATGCAGGATTGAAAGAAACCCCCACAGGTGAGAGAGTTCACGGAGCCCTAAAGATCCTCCAGTCCACGGGAGCGGCTACCGGCAGGGACCTCGGCTCTGTGGCATGAAAAGCTGGAGTCCGAGCTCACACCGATACGGGCTCCTGTGTCCCAGCTCAGCTCTTTCTCCAAAACCACACGGGCTGCTTCCAAGGCAACCAGTCTCAGGCCTGGTGAACTGCTCGTGCTAAATGATGACAGAGTAGTGTTAGCAGGTGAGCTCCTGAGTACAGAAATGCCCAAGAGGCTGCATGGATTCTGAGGTTTCTAAGAGGAGGCAAGAGATGTGGAGACATCTGCCAGATGGGAATGGGGAGTCTTGGGAAGGAAAATGGCCTGGGCTGTCTGTCAGCAATAGGAATGGTGTCCAGGAAGGACTCTGGGAAAATCTTTCACTGGCTGGAAGATAAATGGCAAAGTGAATAGTTATGAGTAAAGATGAAGACGAGATGAACGCAGGGTATTAGAAAATGATGGTGGTCGCCATTTATTAAGCTCTTACTTTGTGCCAGGCCTAGCACTTAGCACATCCAATGCTCATGAGAACCCTGTAGTAGAGTGCCGATTTCCACGGCCATTTCAGAGATGAGAAAAGAGAAGCACAGGAGGTTATTGGCTCAAGTCCATGGAAGAAGCCAGGTGTGGGGTGGAGATCATCTTGGATTGGAGCCCAGACAGTTTGAGGTCTATCAGAGCCCGTGCCAACAGCACAAGTGTTGCATCAACGTAAACACTCAGAATCACAAGGAATATGTCGTGTCCCTTTGGCCTGAGGAGGCCAATTTCGGAGAGTCATTGGTAAGGGGCAAGGGGCTTTGGCTTTGGAGATTTGGAATATGGCTATCAAGATTTTGGTTGTGAGCTGCCAGAACAGAAGGCAGAGGTGACGCTATAAACTCCACCTAGAACTGAGAGAAAATGCTATGGTCCCATATTATATAAGACGCTACAAATAATTTCTATCAAATATGATAATGTGCTTTGCTGTGCTTGTGACAAGTTTCCAAGCATTTTCTATAGATTCAAATAAATAAAAAGGAATGCCGCAGAAGAGCTAAAATTCTGTCCATAGTCTGTATTTCTCAATTTCCCAGACTGGGAAAGAGCGATCTTATCTCACAGAAGCTTAACAAGCTAAACCAGACTGTATGCCAGTGGAGTCACATACTTGCCATGATAAAGAAATTGGATGCTTACTTTGCAAAAACCTTTCTTCCCATGGGTTGCTAACCATGTAGTAGTAAGATTTATTTTTTTATTTTTGAGTTGGAGCCTCTGTCGCCTAGGCTGGAGTACACCGATACCCTCATGGCCACACTGGTGTCAATCTCCTGGGTTCTGGCGATCCTTCTACCTCAGCCTTCCAAGTGACTGGAACCACAGGCGTGCACCACCGGCCAGGCTAATTTTTTGATTTATTGTAGAGACGAGGTCTTCCAAGTTGCCCAGGCTGGTCTCGAACCTGTGGACTTAGGCAGTCCTCTTGCCTCGGCCTCCCAAAATGCTGGGATCACAGACTTGAGCCACCACACCCGGCCGAGTAAGATTTATTACGATGGGGTTGGCACCAGGCTGACTAATTCCCTGTCGGGCTGGGGGTGGCTTTAGGGTTTCACATGTTGCAGGGACTTTTCGGTTGTGAGCTGCAGAATAACAGAAGCCATGGAGCATTCTGGAAGTACACCTACGATGGAAGGGACTTCATTGAATTTGATGCAAGTATCCCAGCCTGGATTCCCTTGGACCCAGCAGCCTATGACACCAAGAAGAAGTGGGAGGCAGATCCAGGATCTGTGCAGCGGGCCAAGGCCTACTTGGAGGAGGAGTGCCCTCAGACACTGCAGATATACCTGAGCTTCAGCGTGACTATCCTGGACCAGTGAGGTAGGCGCTTCTTCCTGACCCTTAGCTCTGAGCCGAGTAAGACCAAGCTGAGCACAAGCTCGGACCTCCGGGAGCATCTCAGGCCAGCATCTGTCATGACTTGAGGTTCCTCCCCGGCCCCCTTCAGCTTTCAACCCCTAGGATCCTTTCTTCCCTTGGCGGGGGTGGGGGGTGACTACAGCTTAGAGCTGGTGGGTGAGAAATGTCTCCGATTCAATGGTGAGCTTCTGTAAGTGACGTCCCGTTGACAGATGAGAAAGCTTGGGGTCAGAGATGTTAGGGTACCATTGTCCCTAAGAGGCGGAGCTTGGACTCCTAGTCCATATTTCAGACTCAAAATCCCACGGTCATTTCTCTCTGAATGATCCCTCTGGTCTTGATTGTGGGGAGAAGACAGGTGTGTACAGTGTCTGCCCCGGAAGGGCGAACATGAGCCCGTGTGAGCAGAATTAAAGTCCGCAAGTGCAGACTTTGATATGAGACGCACGAGAGGCAGCAGTGGGCAGTGCAGCAGGATGGGGTGCTGGGCTGAGACTGGGGGAGGGGGAATCTGCAAAGACACTGAGGTGTGGGGGAACGTGGGGGAGGGTGTGGGGCGCTCGCAACTTGTTTCCATGAGAGCGTGATGTGCCGTGAGGTGGGGCGGGGAAGGGGAGGAGACACAGGCAGTCCACGATCCAGCAGGGAAGGCTCGGGGACAGCGTTAGCTGATCTTTGCGAAGGTTTCCTGGGGGAGGCAGGGAGTGAGCTTAGACCCTTCTGACCACCGACATCCAGGGGGTGAGGAGAGACGTGGGCCATGAGAAGTTGACCTCAAGCCCTCAGAGTCACACTCTATCCCTCCACAGACCCTCCTGGGTAGGTCACCTGCTATGAGACATGAAGAAAAAGATCACTCAGTTGCTTGGCTTATGGCTTCTGCCCCCGGGAAATGCGTCTGGACTGGACTTTGGCTGGCGAGGTGCTGGACTCTCAGTCACGAGAAGATTTCCTTCCTAGTAGAAATGGTACTTAGTGGTGGTGGGTGGTGGTGGAAGTCCCCCCTCCCGAAGACGGAGCCCCTACACCTGCTGCATGGAGCACCGTGCCCTGGTTAAGCCCCTCACTGTGCCCTGGGACAATAGTCCAGAAGAAAGAGCTCGAGGCGCCCTGGAGTCTCAGTCCCAGTGGCTGCCCCTTCTGCCTGGCACAAGAGATCTGAACTGAAGAGTCATCCTCAACGTCACCACAAGATCTGGAGAGCAGTTTCCAGCAGAAGACAGGTCTTGGATTTGGAGACAGAAGACTGAAATGTCAGGCATTGGGCTGACTCACCGACAAAGCTCTTTACTGGGAAAACCCCCTCATGGTCTCACCTGTGGTATCTAATAAACATCTTCTTGCCTAGCACAACAGGGTAAGGTATATTTAACTGTGAGCTGCTGGTAGGATGTGACTTGAGTTCAGCATGGTTCCGCTCCCAAGTGTGGACTTATTTGGAATTCTTGGTGTCCACTGGGAGCTTGTTTTCTGGGTAAGTTGACCCGGGCAATTCCAAGTAAGACCTGGACCTCCTGGTCCCTTGGATATATTCAGGCATCCAATGCTGAGGTTCACTAGTGTGTCCATGACCCCTCTGGCCGTGGGGTGCTAGAACACCACAACCTCTTTAACACACACCTGTGCCTGTCCTGTGCCTCAGTTTCCCCATAGCCCCTCACTCTCTGTGACACAGCGCCCTCCACTTCAGGTGCTCCACATGTCCCACACCATGTAGTTCTTGGATCCTCACAACAGAGCTCATTTGAGAACTGTCATCCTTCCAGGGCACAACTCAAGGAAGCAGAGATTGTGGTTGTGGTGGGTTGGCCCTGAGGTTTTTAGACTCCCTCCAAATCCCATGAATGTGCCTGTTCTCCTGAGTCACCAGCAGCCAACTAACCCTGAGAGGCAACACGGAGTTCTCACATCTTATCCTTCTATAAAGCTTCCCCTGCCGTTGACTGAGCTTTCCTTCCTCAGGACAAGAATGTTCCTCACATTCTATCCTCAGTCTCCCACTCTGCATTACCCCCAAAGTAGCCCTCGATGTTGAATTCCTGAAGGAGATCTTTCCCAGCCTTCTGACTTCTGAGTCAATCACCTTACCATTCCTAAAAGCTAAAATTGACTGCCAATATTTTTGTTTTTGCTGTTTTGACTCACTTTGGTAACCAAATCTGAGAATTTGCTTCTGTCGGTCCACATGAAATCCACATTCCTCTCTAGTAGGGCAAACAATTCCTATCTGAACTGTAGAGGGCAAAGAGAGAAGCTTGCTAATGATATTGCAAAATCTGATGAAATTTTGAACAATTAAAAGGCAGGGGACCAACATTCAGTCAGTGAAGAGATAGAAAGTCCACATGAGCAAATCAGAGCTAAGGAAGATTGGAACATGAGATCCATTCTCGTCTATGATAGGAGAGAGGGGTGGAACTCTGGAGGGGAGGAAACCTCGGAAGAGCCAAATCTAGCCAGTTGTAGGGGCGGGGAGAAGCGGGACATGGAGCCGCTCAGACACCCGGAAAAAACTTCCCAGAGATTATGAGATTTCAGAGGAGACGTGAAGACCCAAGACAGCTTGTCAAGAGGAAGTCAAAAGGCTGTTCCTATCCAGGTGGGCACGAAGCAGCTGACGAGGGAGGGTCACTACAGCCCGACCAAGGCGATGACCAGGGAGTAGGGCTGGGCCCTGGGCCTAGACTGGGCGCACCAGGGATGACAAGGACTTCCGAGAACCACAGCCCCGTGGGTCCTCCTACCCCCCGACAGAGAACCACAGGCAGATTCTCTTGTGAGCAGGACCAACTGCAAGTGCAAATTGAGAAGGCCCCACTTTGGGCCTCCTCAGGCCTCCTTCAATGACCCCCTAGTCCCGTAGATGACTTGTGTCTCTCTAAAGGGTTCCTGTGAGGGTTGTTCACCAAGCACACCGGAGAGATGAAGCACCCTGAATTAGGCAAAAGATGCCAACCAGATGTATTCTGGTTTTTTTTGAGTTGGAGTCTCACTCCGTCGCCCAGGCTGGAGCGCATTGGCATGCTCAAGGCCACCAAAGCATTGACTTGCTAGGGGTCTCCAGCAATCCTTCCACCTCAGCCTTCCAAGTACCTGGAACTATAGGCGTGTGCTATCACACCCAGCTAATCTTTTATTTTTTTATTGTAGAAATGAGGTCTTGCCAAGTTGCCCGGGCTGGTCTTGAACCTGCGGGCTCAGGCAATCCACTCACCTCGGCCTCCCAAAATGCTGGGATTGTAGGCTGAGCCACTGATCCCGGCCCAGATGTATTCTTTTTTTTTGAGTTGGAGTCTCACTCCGTCACCCAGACTGGAGTGCAGTGGCCGCTCCCGGCCACCACAGCCTCGACCTGCTGGGCTCCGGCGATCCTTCCGCCTCAGCCTTCCAAGTAGCTGGAATAACAGGCATGCGCTACCATGCCCGACTGGTTTTTTAATTTTACTGTAGAGATGAGGTCTCACCAAGTTCCCAGGCGGGTCTTGAACCCGCGAGCTCAGGCAATCCCCTCACCTCAGCCTCCCAAAGCGCGGGATGACAGACTGAGCCACCGAGCCCGGCTCCAGATGTATTCTTAAACACCTGTCCTATTAAGTTCCTCTTTAACGTGGCATTGGGAAACTTACTTTCCACTAGAACACGCTGTTTCAACCAAGTACTGCTCGCTGGTCCTCAGACATATTTGGTGCTTTCTTTCTATGGCCCTTGTTCATGTATTTATGAATTCACCCAAGATTTTCTACTCTCATAAGCACCAGAGACTCAGTAAGAAAAGGTAGGCCCAGTTCTTTCCTGCATAGGGTAGGCCCTCACTTCTGATGATAACAATACCCCCTTTGAAGGTACAGCTTAAATAGCACCTCCTCCCGTGAGCATTTCTTCTGTTTTCACAGAAAAATTCATCAAGAGAGTTAAGCACATGCACAGCCTCTGCTTTATCCCATCCCACTCACTCTATGGCCATCCCGCAGGAGCATCTGCTCCCACCTCCGGCGAAACTGCTCTTTCCGAGGTCACCCATAAATCCCAGGGTACCCAGACCAAAGCTCATGAATGTGGTTCTTCCCTAGTCTTGCCCTACCTCTCAGCAGCATCTGCCCCAGTTGGGCCCCTCTCTTCCTTCTTCTTTCATGGAGTCAACGTATATTTGGTGAGCACCTACCATGTGTCTCATGACTGTTCTGGGTTCCAGTGATATACAGTTAATGAGCCTGACCTGTTCCTGATTTCGCGTATTTATATTTTAGAGAAGGGATGCTGAACATTCGTATGTAAACCAATAAATAGTTCAGTGGAAAAATAAAGCAAGGTGATGAAACAAGGGTGGCTGAAGACGAGGAAAGAAAAGTCCCTTAGCTGTAGCCGTGGTCTCTCCAGCCGTGAAGGGGTACAACTCCGCAAACGCTCCATCACAAACTCAAGCTTCCTCTGTGCCTCAGTTTCTCCTGTACGCCCTCATTTCCTGTGAGACACTGCTCTTCGCTTCAGCTGCTCCACATTTCCCACGCCACGTTGGCTTTGAGCACGCACAGCACGATCTTCTTTGAGAATCCTCATCCCTCCAGGATGCAACTCAAGGAGGCAGGACTCGCTTTACTGAATCCAGGAATTCGGGTTCTTCGTTCTAAGAAGCCTACAGCTCTTGGACTTCCTCCCAATCCTTGAGTGTGTTTGTTCAACCGAGTCACCAACCGCCGAGCACAGATTTCATCGCCAAGAGACAGAGCAGACTCTCACACTTCACCTTTCTACGAAGCCTCACCTGCCCAGGGCTGTGCTTTACCTTTCTCTGAACAAGAATGTCCTTCATATCCTGTTCTCAACTTCCCACTCTACATTACTCTGCAATCCGTTCTCCAAGCTGAGCACTTGAAGAAATTTATTCCCATCTTTCAGAAGGCGAAGTCAACCATCTGACCTTTTTTGAAAGCTCAAATTCAATGACTGTGGCTGTTTCTCTTTTCTGATAGTCTGACTCTGATTTAAAAATCAAACCTGAGAAATCACTTCTTTGTTCTCTGAAACCCACGTTTCATTCCTCTTGGTATGAAGCTCTATCTGAACAGTAGAATGCCCCAAGGAAGAAAACTCAAATAGGAGAGAAAAATATAGACACTGCTGTTTCAGAATATGTATCCAGAACAAATACAAGGGCGGTAATACATATTTTAGAGAATGAAGAAACTCCAAGTCTCCACATGCAGGGCAGAGCTAAGGAGGATGGAGATGTGAGATCTGGTCTCATGTGTGACAGGAGAGAGGAGTGGGGGTGGGGGTGGGGGATGAAACCTCAGGAGCCCCAAGTCCTGGCCAGCTGTGGAGGAGGAGAGGGTGGCACGGGACCGCTCAGACAGGCCGATGCAAAGTCCTGCAGGGCCAAAGACTTCAGGGGAGATCGCAAGACCTTAATGAGACCTAAGACTGCTTGCCAAAAGTGAAACGATTTCCGGACAGGAAAGGATTTACCTACTGGAGGGACATAAGATGGGCTCAGTATAGCCAAAGAGCAGCCATTTTAACATTGCCTAGATCTGTCCTGTTTTTCCCTCAGTTCACTTTAACTTACCCTCTCACTCGCCAAGGACCCAACTGGTTTCTCAGAGGGAGCCATTGATCACTGCTTTACAGATTCCCCCCAGTTTGTTTTGTAAACAAGTTAGCCTTCACGCCCTTCATGGCAGACAGCATGGCAACAGCATGCGACTAACCCACCCATCTGCCTACTGTCTACCACCTGATGTCAGAACCTGTGCGTGCCTGCTCCTTCGTGATGACATGGGAAAAACCACACCCGATCACCTTAATCACCTGCCCCGATCAAAGGCAAGACTGAGAAGGATTTGACTTCAAGCAGCCAGTCGCCACGGCTTTTCTAAGCTATGGTCTGGCCATGTGTCTCTGGGGGCTACGGCTGCCATGATTCCTAGCTTGGCCCCCTCCCCTTCTTGGGGAGGTGAATCTTCCCTCTCTCTGTCTCTAATTTATTTTCTAAATAAACTATATTTTCTAGTCTAACTTCTGTGCAATTTGCATTTTTCCCATGGCAATGGATTGCCCATCAGACACCCCCCGGAGGGTCTTACCTAACACCTCCCTTGTCGTATTGCGTCTCCAGTGCTTGTTAGAGAAGGAAACATACAGTAGATAATACATAGTGTTTGGGTGAACCGGTAAATACATGAGAAAAGGTCAGAGAGAGAAAACACTACAATATGTCTGATGACCAATAAGGTCTGTTTGGTTGGGATAGGGAATAGCAAATTCTAGTGGAAAATAAGGTTGAACAAGCAGAGCTCAGCCAAACTGGAGAGGACCTTAACCGGGAAGGTGTTAAGTCCCATGCCTGGGTCTCCTGCCTCCACCTACTTGGCGAACTATTTCCCGCGCATTCCTCCAGGGAGAGAAGACAGTCTCAAGGTCTCAGGAGTTATCAGTGAAGCCCTCCTGGCATGGGGGTCCTCTAATTTCTCTTGACGTTGGTCTTGGCGGCAGGAGACTCTGCGAGTGGCACTTTTTCTATGTATGACGTCTCCTAGGATTTCCACTTTTCCCCCTGGAGTTAAAAAACCGTGAATCTGCCAAAGGCTCCCCAAGATGAGTCTTCAGCTCATACTTCTCTTGTGGACCAGGACTCTCAATGCCTCCCCAGGCACTCCTGGTCCTGATCTACAGCACCAGCTCCCTCTGAAGATCTCTCTGTTCTGCTTTCACAGTACATCCCAGTCCTTCCCTGACCTCCCCTCCATGGTCACCGCCCATGCCCTTGGGAACCCAGGATCCACACGACTTCGCAGAGACTGGGACATTCTTTTTTTTTTTTTTGAGTTAGAGTCTCACTCTGTCACCCAGGCTGGAGAGTCATGGCATGCTCATGGCCACCCCAGTGTCGACCTGCTGGGCTCCGGCGATCCTTCCGCCTCAGCCTTCCACGTCGCTGGAACTACAGGTGTGCGATACCACGCCAGGTTGATTCTTGATTTATTGCAGAGACGAGGTCTTGTCAGCTTGCCAGGGTTGGTCTTGAACCCTCAGGCTCAGGCAATCTACTCGCCTTGGCCTCCAAAATTGCTGAGATGACAGGCTGAGTCACCAAGCCCACCCGATTGGGACATTCTGAGTCTTGACTCTACTATACGAAAAAGCAACTCCCTGCGTCTCACCTGAGGACCAGTTTTCAAGATGATTCACCTGGAATAGAATTTCTGGTGCTCTCAGTCACTGCGTGGGCTCCCAGTGTTGTCATCCCATGCTGTTCCTACTCCACCCTTCCTAGCTCTCGTATGGAGCCCAGACCTCCGTCTTCTCACTCTCTATCCCCAGCTGCAAGCTAAGCTCCCAGTCACACCCCGCTTTCAGCCTCCTCCCCTCACCGGCCTGTCCCTGCCTGCAATCCTCTGCAAGATCATCCTCAAAGCCTGGCCCTCCAAACAAGTCTGACGCACATTCAGCACAGCCCACGGTCCAAAAGCAAATCTGCAGGCTGGCTGAGCTCACCTGTGCGGGGTCTTCTCCAGGTAACTTGTCCAGAAATTCCTTGGCTCCTGGGAACTCAGAGGTGAAATCAAGGTGGCTTCTCCCTTCCTAGCACTGCTTTTCAGGCTTTAGCTACTTTGCAACCAGTGTGCCTCTGAAACGCTGAATGTTTGGCTCAAACTGGGATAGCGTGGGCGGCTGGACCCATATCTGCCACAGCAGGTGATCTCCCCAGTGAATGCCCTTCCCACTCATCCCGACTGAGTTGCCAGCTACATTCTTTCTCCAGTCAGGAATTTGGGCTCAGGGAGAGGTTCAATCAAGGCATCTTGGCCCATCCCCGGACTAGGAGGGAGCCGTATTTCTCCCTAAGATGCTGAGTGGCTTCAGCCCACAGGCCAAATGTGTGTTGAAAACCCTACTCCTCACCTCCAGGAGGCTGGAGTGCTTTCTACCTGGGAGGTTAATAACAGGCATGGATCATTCTTTTTTTGGGGGGGAGGTCAGAGTCTCACTCTGTTGTCCAGGCTGGAGTGCTGTGGCAGAACCATGACCACCTCAGCGTCGACCTGCTGGGCTCTGGTGATCCTTCTGCTTTAGCCTTCCAAGTAGCCAGAATTATAGGTATGCGCTAGCCACATTTTTATATTTATTGTAGAGGCGAGGTCTCGCCAAGTTGCCTGGGCTGGTCTCGAACCTGCGGGTGCAGGGAATCCATTCGCCTCGGCCTCCCAAAGTGCTGGGATGACAGGGTGAGCCACCAAGCCCGGCGTATAGATCGTATTTAAACTAAGAGTAGCAGGGAGATGAAACCTCAGGTGGTCCAATCTGAGAAACCTGGCAGAACTTTTCCCTGAAACCCCGAAGTCACGCGAGTCCTCCTGCCCCATCAGTGCCAGAAGCCGAAGGGGGAAGACCCCCCCCCCAGACAGCCTCCTCCTGCAAGCAAGCTGCCACTCCCTTTCTCAGTTAACTTCATTTGTTTTATTTCCTCTCCTCAGGAATAGAAGCTCTTGAGTCATTAGAACTTCGAAGTCCCTAGAATGCAATCGGTTCAGATGATTAAAAGCCACACTGACTTTTCTTTGTATATTTTTGAACATAATTATTTCCCCACTTCAATCACATCCTCATGTTTCCTCTCTTGGCTTTTTATGGGAGTTCAGCTTCCTTAGAATTGACGTTAGACGACGTCAAAACCGAAGGGAAATAAAAGAAAAGAAGAGATTAGTCTCTGCCCCACGCACCGCCTTCCAATCGGCTCTCTTCCTGCTGGGCAAGTGGCTTAGGGTGAGCAGCCTGGCGTTGCTCACTCTCCTTCTCTCTCCGTCTCCACCATGAGTGACAAATGTCTAAGCAGTGACTCTCAAACCCTGGGGGATGGAGGAGAATCAGCAACCCTCTAGAGAAGCTCATGCGGTTTCTGTGGTCCCAGAGCACATGCCTTCGACCTGGTTGTGTCCTTTCAGCCCCTGTTGTTCCTACGTACCCCTGTGGTCATTTGCTGAGGCTGTCATAGCAAAAGAGCACAGACTGGGGGGGCTCGAGCCACCAAAATTTATTTCCTCACAGTTCTGGATGCTGAAGGTTCAAGATCAAGGGGCTGGCCGGGTGGATTTCCCCTGAGATCTCTCTTTTTGGCCTCCATGCAGCTTCCTCTGAAAGCCTCGTCCCGTGGTCTTCACACCCCGTAGTGTCTCTGGGAGGCCGCGTTTCCTCTTCTGGTAAGAATACCGGTCAGGGTGAATGAGGATTGACCTCTCTGGCTTCATTTTAACTTGATCAAAGGCCCTGCCTCCAAATACAGTCACATTTTAGTGAGGAGCTCAAGGGCCATCTCGTTCATAATTGTGTGATAAAACTTGTTTTAAGTGTAGGTTGAAGCTTATTTTGAATGTATATTGAAACTTGTTTTTAAAACTCAGATGTATGCTTGCTTTCCCGCCCAAGCCCAGTAGTGTACTTTTGGTAAACAAGTTCACATACCAAAAGAAAACCGCGGAGTCACGGTGCAGACCCTCTGGCCCCATTTCCTGCTCCACTCCCCTAGTAATCTCACATTCCAGATGTCCAACCAGTTCCACCCAGCCCTCCTGACCGTTGATGGTCAACCACGGTCAGCCGTGACCCGCAACCATACAAACCAACCAATCCCAAACGCCCCTGTACCCAGTAGGAGAAATTACCCAATTGTGTGCGAACAAGTTTAAAGTTCTTTCCCCTCCCTTGTAACTGGGTATATAAGCTGCTTGCTGCACTGGGTCGGGGCTCTCGTTCCTGTACCGCTGCGCCGGTTACGGATGTGAGCCCAGACTCGAGCCTGAATAAAGACCCTTGTGTGATTTGCATTGGAGCTGGCTCTTTGGTGGTCTCTCGGATTCAGGATTCGGGTACAACATTTTAGGTTAGGACTTCATCACAGGGACAAGGGAGTGGGGTGGCATATCGTTCAGCCCCAACAATGTCCTTGGGTCACAAGCCCCTCTCCTGAGCTGAGAGTAGCTATGGGCTACCAACCCTTCTCAGCTCTGGGCTGCAGCTTAGCAAATCTGTAAAGGCCTTTTAGTGTGAAAGCCTTCTTAGGGATCCCTGGGAATGAAGAACCAAGTCCTGATCATCTGTATTTTGATATTGTCAATTAGTCTCTACGAAGGAACCATGATTAATACTGACACACGTTTTCTGCTTTTACCTCATTTTTAATTTTGTATTTTCTACGCTTTCTTGGCACTTCGATCTTACCACGTGCCAGGCAGAAGGCCCACAATACGATGGTAAGGGAGACAGACACAGTACCTGTCATGGCAGCACCTACAATCTTGCAGAATTGTGTCAGGTAACATTGGGTGTGGCTGTATGTGACAAGCAACAGATATCAGTTGGCTATGTAAGCCCGGCTTCCCCCTACACCCAAAAGGATTTTATTGGTAGAATTTGAGTAGCTCACAGATTCAGAGGAAGAGAGGATGACCTCTCGTCTGAGAGGACAGACAGCAGGCAACAGTCAGCCAGGTTTTGAGGGTGACCTTGCAGAGGATTGCAGGCAGGATCAGACCTGTTGAGGAGAGGATACTGAAAGTGGAGTGTCACTGGGAGCTTAGCTTGCAGCTCGGGATAGAGAGTGAGAGGACGGAGGTCTGGGCTCCATACGAGAGCTAGGACCAGCATGGGATGGCTTGCTGGGACGGACAACACTGGGAGCCCATGCAGTCACTCTATTCCAGGTGGATCATCCTGAGATCTGCACGCCAGCAGATCCATATGGTGGGGGTCTGGGTTTCTAGAAACAACTCAGAGACATATAAAACCTTACTTTGAGTGCCTGTAAGGGACTAGTCGTCTCGTGAGTCTAACTTCCTTGGCTGTTTTTGGCTGCGATTGCTTTCTTGTTCATCAAATAGCTTGTTTACTTCTGAAGGCTCGCTAAGTGCCTGGAATCTCCCCTGAAGGCACTTAAGATTTTCTGTATTTTCATGCTTGGGGGGCTTGTGATAGTGGAGTGCAGAACAGACCCCAAGAGACCTTGGCTTGCCTCATTTCTGTTTACGTCTCACTGAGTGAAGTTAGGCCCCTTGTACATACCACAGGCTGAGCCCTGCTTTCTATTTCTGGCTGTTCTTGTCCAAACCGGAGGGCTTGCTTTCAGTTATCACAGAGAAAGGAGGGAGATTATTTGGTGAGGGCAACTCACAGTGTCTGCTACGCTTCACAAAGTAGAGATATAAGTTTTATAAAGTAATGGTTGCACTTTGTGTAACACTAGAGCATTCTAGTTAATTCGTTAAGAAAAGAGAAAGTGAGAAGTTAAAACAGTAAAAGTCGTGAAATTCAGCACACTTACCAGCAGGTGGTGGGTTTTTTCTACTTAGAATACTCAAGGAAACCAATGGCCAGTTCGTCAAAATAAACAAGAGAGTACAGAAATGTGGATGGCAAAAAAGTATACAAAAGCAGTAGGTTTTCTACCTCTCAGCAACAAACAGGGAATATTAAAGAAAAAAATAAACCCATCCATAGTAACTTCAGATGAAATAAAATACCTAGGAATGAATGAACGGACGTGTTCTTTGAGCCTGATCAGGTGGTCTCGCCCCGTGTTACATACATTACTGTTTTGCCATCAGCTGACCACGTTTGGCCTTGGGTCAGCCATTTGCCATTCCCTTGAGAGCTCTAAGGCAGTTCCTGTCCAGGCATTCAAAAAAATTTTTTAAATTATTTTATTATTTTTTCCTTTAAACTTATTTTTTTTTAATGTGGGGTACAATTCAGGGTTAGGTGTACACACGTTCATTATGCAGGGACCCTTGTTGATGTGTGTGACCCCCCCCTTCCCCAGGCAGATTCCCACTACTGCCAATCCTGCTCCCCTGCTCCCCTCGGCATTTCCCGCTCCTGCCAATCCTTTTCTTGTTCATGGTCCACTTATGACTGAGAGCATGTGGTACTCAGTCCTTTGTTTCTGGGAAAGATCACTCAGTATTATTGCCTCTAAGTCCACCCAAGTTGCTGCAAAGTTCATAATTTTGTTTTTCTCTATGGCTGCGTCATTTTTTAAAATCCAGTCCTCTTTCGATGGGCAGCAGGGTTGGTTCCATGTTCTCGCCACTGTGAACAATGCCGCGATAAACATACGTGTGCAGGTGTCTTTTTTATAGAGTGATTCGAGTTCTTCCATCTACCCAGGCTTCGCCAGGGGTGGGTGGGTAGGTGGAGGGACGGCGGGCACCACATTCAGCCAGGCTGCAGCGGCTCGAGGTAAGAACTGGAGAGAGCGAGGGTGACCGTTTTATTCTGGGAGTTCTACTGAGAACTGGCAGAGAACGGTGGCAGACCGGAGACAGAGGGCTCAGAGAGGCAGCTTGGAGACAGTCGAGTGAAGCGACAGGAGGCCGCATTCCTTCCCGCTGCCTGGGCCCCTCGGTGTCCTGGGTTCTGTGAGCCACACTGTCCAGATCAGGGTCAAAGGCAAGCGTTCTTCCCAGTCGTCCCACCCTGCACCATTGTTGGCTCCAGGAGCATTCCACAGCTTGTTCCAGCTCGGAAAGCCAAGATGCTCCTGCCTCCTCTGGCAGCTGGCCTGCCTCCAGCCGCCTTCCTTTCTGACTAAGGCGTCCGGGAAGGGACAGGGTGGGGGGAGGGTGGCAGTTTCCGCAGGAGGCGGGCCTGGGGGAGAGTCAACAGTCAGGAGGCTCGGCATGAGGCCTCCTTTCCCTCTGCCCTTCTGCCTGTGGACGGAAGTCCCTGCTCAGTGACCAGGTGAGTGACACGTGCAGGAGGCGGCCCTGGACGAGCAGGCCAGAGAGGGGCAGTGGGGCTCATTCCCCCGCCCCTCCGGCGCCCCTCCCGGCCCCTTCCTCCTCTCATCCCCCATGGCTTCTGAATCTTTCCTATTCCTGTTGGGATAAGAGGCTGTGGAATGTTCTGGTGAGGCCACACTATGATTGTTAAACGTTTACAAAGGGAAATAATCTACCTGGGAGATGTTGTCAACCTAGGGCTGATGTAATCGGAAGGCTCTGGATTTTGGCACTCCCCACCCTGAAAGGTTCCTGCTCTGAGCTTTGAAAATCAAGGTCAGAGCCTGGAAACCTTGCTGATCAACAAGTCTGGGCTTGGCTCCTTGGGCAAGCTTACGCGCTTCTGGCCTCCCAAACCCCACATCCCCAAGGCAGCGAAAATGACCGGGATTCCGTTCCAGCGTGAGGAGAAGCCCTGGATCTGAGGCTGGGGTGGTGAAGGCTGAGGTCAGGCGTGGCTGGGGCCTTGGGACGCGAGACGGTGTTCGGGCAGAGAGAACAGGTAGAAGGAGAAACAGACGCTTGGGCTGCATCTACAAAGACTCACTCCTGGAAACCGGGAGCTTTGAAATCAAGGGCAGTGTTTACTCTGAGCCCTCTTCTGGCCACCGAGTGAGACACCATAGTGATCATTTGTGGCTCACAGGACAGTGGAGGGAGCTTAGAATTAATTTTTCTTTTTGAGTTGGAGTCTCACTCTGTCATCCAGGCTGGAATGCAGGGGCACGCTCACGGCCACCGCAGCCTTGACCTGCTGGTCTTAGGTGATCCTTGGACCTCGCCCTTCCATGTAGCCGAACTACAGGTGTGCGCTACCACGCCTGCCTAATTTTTTGATTTATTGTAGAGACGAAGCTGTGCCAAGTTGTCCGGGCTGGTCTCAAACCCGCGGGCTCAGACAATCCACTTGCCTCGGCCTCCCAAAGCGCTGAGATGACAGGTTGAGCCACCATACCCAGCCTCACTGTACTTTTCGTCCAACAATCACAGTTTTTAAAAAACTGAGGTAGAATTCGCATAAGATAAAGTTTTAGTACATTTATGATGCCGCATAGTCATCACCACTCCCTCCTTCGAGAAAGAAACTCTGTCCGGTTAACAATTTCTCCCCAATTCCGCCTCCCCTTTGCTCCTGCTGACTGGTAATCTACTTTCTGCCTTGATGGATTTGTATTTTCGGATCTTTCCTGTCAATGGCACCATTCAATATGTTATCTTTGCTTCTGGCTAAGTTCACTCAGCATAATGGTTTTAAGGTTCATCGTGTGTTAATTTAAAATTCACAGAATTAGGGCTGGGTGTGGGGACGCATATCTGTAATCTCCTTTGGGAGGCCGATGTGGGAGGATCGCTTGATCCAGGAGTTCAAGACTGGCCTAGGCAACACAGTGAGACTTCGTTTCTACAAAAAATCAAAATTAGACTGGCATGATGGCCTGTTCCTGTAGCCCCAGCGTTTCGGAGGCTGATGCAGAAGGCTCACCTGTGTCCAGGAGGCAGAGGCTTTGATGAGCCGTGATTGTGCCCCTGCTCTCCTACCTGGTCTACAGAGTGAAGCCTCAGCTCAAAAAACCCAAACAAACAAACAGAAAAAGGACCAAACAAAAGAAGCTTATGTTTGTGCATTCTGGCTATTCTTGCCTTTAAAATAATTTCATCCAGACTACTGCACCTGAGCCTGAATTTCTTTATGGCGCATATTCATGTTAAATGCAGGTTATCTCTTATTGCATTTTTAAATATGACTTACACGGACGTCTTCCAAACTTTATATCTTATGTTGTTGTTGTTGTTGTTTAGGTTACAAGCAATAGTTTTAGAGAGAGCCTTTCTCTCAGACTCCATGAGAGTGAACAGTTACTTTTAATGACACTGTGACATTTTCAAAAAAACATACTTTTTCCCTCTCAACTCATCAGTGCGTAGGACACATCTGTCAAGGCCCGGAGGTTGCCACCCAGCAAGGTGGGCCACCTCCCACTGCTTCCTGGGAGGACAGTAGCCCTCCAGGGGAGGTGATCTGCATAGTGCTAGACTCACGTGGGTGCTTCACAGGCATCCACCTTGCACAGGATCTTGGGTTCTTTGCACCAGCGAGATCCAAAGATCAATCTTGCACTTCCTCCGTGGCCACCGTAGGGCACAGAAGGCCCCACCCCATAGGACGCCAGGGGGAGGACCAGGGCTGGTGACAGGACTCATACAAACCCCCCCCCAGTAGCCAGGGATCCTCCTTGAGTTCAGAGTCCACCTCTGGTGACCACCTTTCTCCAACGCCCGTGACAGGATGGGCGGCCGGTTCCTGCGGCGGCTGCTGGCAGAGGAGAGCCGGCACTCCAGCCCCGTGGGACGCCTCCTGCTTCCTGTGCTCCTGGGATTCCGCCTGGCGCTGCTGGTGGCCGGTGGACCTGGGCTGTTTGGCGACGAGCAGAGTGAATTCGAATGCAACACCCAGCAGCCAGGCTGCAAGGCCGCCTGCTTCGATGCCTCCCACCCCATCTCCCCGCTGCGCTTCTGGGCCTTCCAGGTCATCCTGCTGGCGGTGCCCAGTGCCCTCTACCTGGGAGTCACTCTGCATCATGTGGTCGCACGCTGGGAAGAAGCGGGAAAGGGGAAGGAGGAGAAGGAAGCCCTGATCCAGGATGGGGAGCACAGCGGGGCCGCCCCAGGGGCTGGAAGCCTCCGGCTACTCTGGGCCTACGTGGCCCAGCTGGGGGCGCGGCTGGTGCTGGAGGGGGCTGCCCTGGGGCTGCAGTGCCGCCTCTATGGGCTCCACATGCCCAGCCACTTTGGATGCCGTGCAGAGCCTTGCCCCCATGAGGTGACCTGCGTCCTCTCCCGGCCCTCAGAGAAGACCATCTTTCTCAAAGCCATGTTTGGGGTCAGCGGGCTCTGCCTCTCGTTTACTCTCTTGGAGCTTGTGCTTCTGGGTCTGGGAAGGTGGCGCCAGGCCCGAGGGAAGTTCCCGGGTGGGACCTCGTCTCCCAGTCACGCCCTTGATCTGGGCAGCACAAGCAACAGTCAGCAGACACTTTGAAGTTCTGCCTGGCCAGAGATCCGTTCCTTCCCGGAGACGCTGACCTCGCAGTCCTGTGGAAGAAGGATCATGTTTCCTGGTCGCCGCACCCGTGCCGGTGGCCAGGTGGGCTGTGGTTTCAGAAAGGGTGGCTGACCTGTCTCCTCCGGCCTGCAGCCGGCCACAGAGGTTCCACTGGGAGGGCGTCCTCCCTGTGCCAAGGTGAGAAAGTAGCCCTATCGCCAGGGAACTGGGGTTACGACGGACCTTCACGAGTGCACTTAGCAGAGCAGCCCTTCCCTTCCCCTGCCTTTGCATCTGCCCATCATCTCCTGGCGACTCCCCCAGAAATCTGTGTTTTCAGGCCAGATGCCCTCCGTCCCGTCATCTTTTTCTATAATTCACCATTCTTCTTAAAGATGATAAAAGCGTCTTCCTTTTCCTCTCCTTCAGACTTCATTTTCTTGTGAAGATTCCCAGGTGCATGCAACAATAAATTGTGTGTGCTTTTCTCTTTTGAAAGAGCCTGGTGTCAATTTGGTTTCTAGATTCCTCCAAGGAATCCACTTAGGCTGAAGGGTATTTGAGGTGAGTTTCGCTGCCCTCCAAGCCAAACCCATGATCTCCCTTGGGAATCCCGATTTGGAGGCAAGGGTGCCTGCTGTCTCTGCCTGGGGCGTGAGCAGAGAAGAGGAGATAGCTGAGTGTATCGGTGAACATTTGCCTTCTGGGCAAGTAGAGGAAATGTCTGGTGTGGTTGGAGTTGGGGGGAAGAAATCACGGGG
>NW_007261242.1:0-7894 GCF_000164805.1 Carlito syrichta
ACCTGCTGGCTAGCTAGTTAAGCCAGCTCATTAAATCAGTTGGCTAGCCAGCTGACTATCTAGTTAAAAAGCTAGTTAAGTCTGATGGTTAACCAGCTGGCTATCTAGTTATTTCACCTAATTAAGTCTGCTGGCTCCTAGGTAGCTAGTTAGTTAAGTCTGCTAGTCATTTCAGCTAGCTAGCTAGTTAAGTCAGCTAGTTAAGTCAGCTGACTAGCTAGTTAATTCAGCTAGTTAAGTCAGCTGGTGAGCCAGCTGCCTAGCTGGGTAGTTAGGTAGTTAACTCAGCTGATTAGCCAGTTGGCTAGCTAGTTAAGTATCCTGGTTAAGTCAGCTCGCTAGTCAGCTGGTTAGCTTGGTAGCTAGGTAATTAAGTCAGCTGGCAAGCCAGCAGTCTACGTAAGTAGCTAGCTGGTTTAGTCAGCTGGCTAAAGAGCTAGCTAGCTAGTTATATCATCTTGCTAAGTCAGCTGGCTATCGAGCTGTCGACCTAAGTCCTAGCTGGGTAAGTCTGATGGCTAGCCAGCTGACTAGCTGGTTAAGTCAGCTAGTTAAGTCAGCTGGCTATGCAGCTGGCTAGCTAGGTAACCAGGAAGTTAAGTCAGCTGGCTAGCCAGCTGGCTAGCTAGTTAAGGCATCTAGTTAAGTCAGCTGGCTAGCCAGTTGGCTAGCTAGGTTGCTTGCTTGTTAAGTCAGCTGGCTGGACAGCTGGCTAGCTATTTGAGTCACCTCCATAAGTCAGCTGGCTAACCACCTGGATAGCTATGTAGCAAGCTAGTTAATTCAGCTAGCTAGCAAGCAGGACAGCTATTTAATTCAGCTAGTTAAGTCAGCTGGCTAGCTAGGTAGCGAGATAGTTCTGTCAGTTGGCTAGCCAGCTGGCTAGCTAATTAAGTCACCTAGTTAAGTCATCTGGCTAGCCAGCTGACTAGCTAGATAAGTCAGCTAGTTGAGTCAGGTGGCTAGTCAGCTTACTAGCTGGTTAACTCAACTAGCTAAGTCAGCTGACTCACCAGCTGGCTAGCTAGTTAAGGCAGCTAGTTAATTCAGCTGGCTACCAAGCTGGCTAGCTAGATAGCTAACTAGTTAAGTTAGCTGGCTAACCAGCTGGCTAGCTGGTGAAGTCAGTCAGTTAAGTCAGAGACTAGGCAGCTGGCTAGCAAGTTATGTCAGCTGGTTAAGTCAGCTGTCTAGGCAGCTGGGTAGCTAGGTAGCAACCTAGTTAAGTCTGCTTGCTAGCAAGCTGGCTAGCAATATAAGCTTCTAGTTAAGTCAGCTGGCTATCCAACTGGCTATCTATGTAGCTAACTTGTTAAGTCAGCTATCTAGTTAACTCACCTAGTTAAATCACCTAGTTAAGTCAGCTGACTAGTCAACTGGCTAACCAGGTAGTTTGCCGGTTAAGTCAGCTGGCTAGACAGTTCACTAGCTAGTTAAGTCACCTAGTTAAGTCAGCTGGCTAGCCTATTGGCTAGCTTTGTAGCAAGCTAGTTAATTCAGCCGGCTAGCAAACAGGCCAGCTATTTAAGCCTGCTAGTTAAGTCAGCTGGCTAGCCAGCTGCCTAGGTAGGTAGGGAGCTAGTTATGTCAGTTGGGTATCCAGCTGGCTAGTTAATTAAGTCAGCTATTTAAATCAGCTAGTTAGCCAGCTGGCTAGCTAGGCACAGAGTTAGTTAAGTCAGCTGGCTAGCCAGCTGGCTAACTAAATTAAGTCAGCTAGTTGAGTCAGCTGGCTAGCCAACTGGCTAGCTGGTTATGTCAACTAGTTAAGTCAGCCAACTTGCCAGCTGGCCAGCTAAGTAGCAAGCTAGTTAAGTCAGCTGGCTGGCCAGCTGGCTAGCTAGTTAATTCAGCTGGCTACCCAGCTGGCTAGCTAGGTAGCTAGCTAGTTAAGTCAGTTGACTAGCCTCCTGGCTAGCTGGTGAAGTCAGCTTTTTAAGTCAGCTGGCTAGCTAGCTTGCTAGTTTTTTTCAGTTTGCTAGTTATGTCAGTTGGCCAACCTGCTGTCTAGCTATGTAGCTAGCTACTTGTCAGCTGGCTAGCCAACTGTCTAGCAAGTTAAGTCAGCTAGTTAAGTCAGCTATCTAGGCAGCTGGGTAGCTAGGTTGCAAGCTAGTTTAATCAGCCAACTAACAAGCTGGCTAGCAAGTTAAGTCAGCTAGTTAAGTCAGCTGACTAGCCAGCTGGCTACCTAGTTAATTTAGCTGGTTAGCTAAGTAGCAAGCTAGTTAATTTAGCTGGTTAGGAAGCAGGTCAGCTTATTCATCAGCTACTTTAGTCATCTGGCTAGCCAGCTGGCTAGCTACGTAGCAAGCTAATTAAGTCATGTGACTAGGCAGCTGGTTAGTTAATTAAATCAGCTAATTAATTCAGCTGGCTAGCCAGGTGGCTAGCTAGGTAGCAAGCTAGTTAAGTCAGTTGGATAGCCAGCTGGCTAACTAGATAAGTCAGCTAGTTGAGTCAGCTGGCTATCCAGTTGGCTAGCTAGTTAAGTCAGCTAGTTAAGTCAGCTGGCTAGCCAGCTGGCTAGCTAGGTAGCTAGCTAGTTAATTTAGCTGTCTACCCAGCTGGCTAGCTGTTTAATTTTGCTAGCTATGTCAACTGGATAGCCAGTTGACTAGCTATGTACCAAGTTAGTTAAGTCAGCTGGATTGCCAGCTGACTAGCTAGATAAGTCAGCTAGTTACGTTAGCTGGCTAACCAGCTGGCTAGCTATTTAAATCTGCTTGCAAAATCAGCTGACTAGACAGCTGACTAGTTATTTAAAAAGCTAGTTAAGTCAGATTGCTTGCCAGCTGGCTAGCTAGTAAATTCAGCTTTTAAAGTCAGCTGCCTACATAGATAGCTAGCTAGTTAAGTCCCAGGTTTGAGCCCAGGGGCACGCAAATGGCCACCGCAGACTCCACCTTCCTAGCTCAGGCATTCCTCCCATTTCGCCCCCTTGAGTGGCTTGAACCACAAGTCTGTTCCACCATGCCCAGCTAATATTTGGATTTGCTTTTGATGGCCTAGATGTGGTCTTACCCAGTGTCCTGGTCTGGTATAGAACCAGGAGTGTGGCCATCCTCTCACCTTGGCATCCCAACCACAGGTGTGACAGGCGTGAGTCCGCACACCCATCCTCCACATCCCTCTCAGGGCCCAACTGCAAGTCTTGCTACCATCAGACCCTGGAGAGAGCAGCTGGAGTCACCTGCTGAGGCCATCCTGGGGGCAGTGCCTGGTGTAGTGGCATGTCTCCATTGAGGTGTCCACCTCTCTGCCCACTTCGTTCCCCAGGTGGACCCATTCACTCCTACAAGGGGTAGCCTCAGGGAAAGGGAGGGTGTCACTCTCAAACCGTCTGGTGGTGGCTGGCAGGGCAACTCACGCCTGTCTCCTCGGCATCTGGAAGGCCAAGATGGGAAGATGCCCTGATCCAGAGAGCTGAGACCAAGCTGGATACCATAGCAATCCCCCAATTCATCACCAAGCAAAACCCAGAAAATCTTGTGTGAGGGCAGGCCTTGGTGGGAGGATTGTCTCAGGTCCAGAGTTAAAAACCAGGCAGGAAGACCAGGGTGTTTACCAAATTGAAAGCCTGTGACCACAGCAGTTTGGGAGGCTGAGGACGAGAGCAAGGCCTGAGTTGGGAGGTGTGAGTGCAGCCAGGGCTACTTAGTGTGGAAACAAAAGAGAGGAAAATAAAGAAAGAAAAAGGAAGAAAGTAAAGAAGAAATGCATTTTCCTGCAAACTTTCTTCTTAGGGCTTCCCCTTCAGCCCCCCGTATGTTAGGGTCCCCAAAGATTGGCACTTTTCGGCCCCAACCTCCCCAATGACTGCCCCTGCTTTGGTGCAGGATTTCCTGAGGATCTCTGGCTGGGTTCCTTCCGGCTCTCCTCTCGGAGGTGAGAAAAGTGCCCCAGGAAGCCCATCCCTCCGACTTGGCAACAAGGACCTTCAGTCAAAAAAGTCCAGGGACATAAACCTCACCCAGGGACATTTCTTCCTCCCCAGTTCCATTTTTTCTGGCTTTCAAGCCCTTCACCTTTTGAAAACACCAAGTACAGTTGAGATTCTGTACGATTCTGATGATTTTGGAGACAGGGTCTGGCTCTGTGGCCCAGGCTGCGGCCCAGGGACATGACCATTGTTCACCAACAGCCTTGAAATCGTGGGCTCTGGTGATCCTTCCACCTCAGCCTCTGGAGTGGCCGGGATGAGGTGCACCACAACCCTAGACCCCCTGTTTGGATGGGTACAGAGACGGGATCTCCTGTGTGGTATGTACTGCCCTTGAGTTCCTGGGCACCAGCCATCCTCCTCAATCAACATATGAGAGTGCTGGGATTCCAGGCTTGGGCCGCCATGCCTGGCTTTCTGGTTTGTTTTCGAAGAAGGAGAGATGCCTGGCTCTGGTCCACAACTTCGTCATCCCAGTGCATTGGGAGGCCAAGGTCTGTAGCCAGCCCGAACTCATGGGTCCAAAATGTGCCTGGGCCACTCAGTGAGACCTTGTGTCTAACCTCCATCCCAAATGAGCTGGGCATGGTCATGCTCACCTGTCATTCTGGTTACTCAGAAGTCTTGAGGGGAGGGTCACTGGAGCCCAGCAAGGAGAGGCTACGGTGTCTGGGAGCAAGCCACTGCCATCCAACCAGAGAGATGAGGTGAGACTCCACTAAGAAAACATAAGGACATAAAAGAAGATCATCCATTTATGTATGCAGTTGGGATTATTGTGAACAGACAGGTATTATTAGGGAAGGAGGTCTCAGCCTTGGGTGTAGAGTTCGTGAAAGATGGTGGATCAGGAGATAATCAGGCTGTGGTTTGGGAGGCTGAGGTGGGGGACCACTGGAGCCCAGAAGTTTGAGAGCAACTTGGTTCATGTAGCGAGACTCATCTCTCCCTGGAATGCAAACACACAAGTCGTGTGTGGTGGTGCCCTTGGGCCAGGCTACACTGAATGCAGTGGCCTCCATCCCTGGGCATGCCTTTGCATCGTCCGTGCTGATAGCACGTGCAAGCACAGGCCAGGCACCATAGCTCATGGCCAAAGTCCCAAGCCCTGGGAGCCTGATGTGGGAGACTGCCTGAGACCTGGGTTCAGAGACCAGCCCAGGCGATGTGGCCAGAACTCATCTCGCCAAGAGGTCCCCAAAATCGAGTCTTGCATGGTGGCAGCTGGAATCCCAGCAACTCAGAGAATGAGGTGGGAAGACAACCTGAGCACAGCAGGTCGAGTCCCTGGAAGCCAAGATCATGCCGCCATGCCCCAGCCAAGCTGACAGTCTCAAGCGACAAAAAAGACACCCCCAACGTGCGTCACAGTTGGCATCCATGGCTCCCCAGGGAAATGTCTGAGTGGTAGGGTGACGATGGACTGACCAGGAGAGGAAGGTGTCCTCCACCCACCTGAACGTGGTAGACCGGGTGACTGGAACCAGAACTGGATGCAATATTGCCATACTGCCTTGATTGCTCTGTGCCCAATGGTCACCATAACTTGGCACTGTCTATTCCATGGGCTCACACTCTTTGCCATGGGACATGATGTGGAGGGTGGAGGCAGGTCTTCTGGGACATGTGGCTGAAGGCGCATGACAGACGTGACTGGTGGCAATCTTTGAAAATTTCCATGAACGACAGGCTGGAAAATGCCTTTCCACTCCCATCCCTGAAGTTGACTCCTCGTCCTGGCTGTCAGCGGTGGTGGTGGTGCTGGTAGTGGTGATTATAATTATCTGGAGTTGGAATCCCGCTCTGTTGCTCACGTTGGAGTGCAGTGGCATACTCATGGCCAATGCTGACTCCTCCTGCCAAACTAAGGTAATCCTCCTGCTTCGGCCCTCTGAGTGGCTGGAATCACAGGCCTGCACCACCACACCCAGCTAATCTTTGGATTTATTTTTGATGACTGAGATGAGGTCTCACCCCATGTCCTGAGCAGGAGACGAACCAGGGGCTCAGGCCATCCTCTTCCCTTGGCCTCCCAAGGGCAAGGCTGCCAGGAGGAGCCCTTGAGCCCAGTCTGTGGTTGTGGTGGTGGTAGTGGTTGGTATTATTCTAAGTCGGAGTCCCTCTCTGTTGCCCAGGCCAAAGTGCAGGGGCCCACTTTCAGCCACTGTGGCCTCCATTGGCTTGGCTAAGGCAATCCTCCTGCCGTGGCCCAGAGATCAAGAGCAAGCAGGAAGACTCGAATGTTGCCCAAATGGAAAGCCTGTGATTGCAACAGTTTTGGAGACCCAGGCTGAGAGGATGGCCCAAGTTGGGGTTTTTGAGAGCAGCCTGGGCAACCTAGTGAGGAAAGAAAAGAAGGAAAGGAAGAAAGAAAGAAAGAAGGAAAGGAAGGAAGGAGGAAAGAAAGAAAGAAAGAAAAGAAAGAAGGAAAGAAAGAAGGAAAGAAAGAAAGAAGTCCATTCCCCTCCAAAACTTCTCTCAGTCCTTCCACCACCGCTCACCCCACATGTGAGTGTCTACCAAGCTTGGCACCTACCAGCCCCAACCCACTCCTCAATGGCTGCCCATTTGGTGCAGGAATTCCCAAACCTCCTTGGCCGGGTTCCTGCCGGTTCTCCTCTTCAAGGTGAGAAATGTGCCCAAGGTAAGCTGACCATCTGACTCGACAATAAGGACCTCCACCAAGAAAGGTCAGGGACACATCCCTCACCCGGGGACATTTCTTCACCCCCAATCCAATTTTTCTTGGTTATAAAGCCAGTAACCCTGTGAACACAACGCACAGTTGAGAATGTTTTTGGAGACTGTGTCTGGCTCTTTGGCTCAGCCTGGGGCCCAGGGACACAAACTTTCTTCACCGCCAGCCTTGAAATCACAGACGATCCTCTGCCCTCAGCATCCCGAGTGACCAGGACAATGGGCAACTCCACCCCAGGCCATCTGTATGGAGGGGTGCGGAGATGAGTACTCCCTTTTTGGCCTGGGCTGGGCTTAGGCTCCTGGGCTCCTGCCGTCCTCACACTTCAGGCTCCCAGAGCACTGGGATTCCAGGTGTGGGCTGCCATGCCAGACCTCATGATTCGTTTTTGACAAATGATAGAGCCCAGACTCAGGGGTTGAGCCTCATCATCCCAGCACTTTGGGAGGCTGAGGCCTGCGACCATGGGCTGAGACCTCCCTGGGAACCATGGCAAGACCTTGTGTCTATCATCTATCCCAAATGAGCTGGGCGTGGTGGCATGTGCCTGTCGTTCCGGCTCCTCGGAAGGCCAGGAAAAGGCTTGCTGGAGCTTGTTGGGCCGAGCCTGTGGTGGCCAAGAGCGAGACACCAGCCTCCAGCCTGGGTGATGGAGTGAAAATCTGACTCAAAGAAAAAAAAGAAAAAAGGTAAAACAGAAGTGCATCGATTTGTGTATGGAGTTGGGATCATAATGAACAGACAGAGATCATTTAGGAAGGAGGCCCCAGCCTTGGTCCTAGAATTCCTGAAAGATGGTGGATCAGCAGACAATCAGGCTGTGGCTATGGGAGGCTGAGGCGTGGAACCACTGGAGCCTTAGAATTCGAGACCAGCCTTGGCCACATAGCGAGACCTCATTGCTCCCCAAACACATACACTGGAATTGCGCATGGTGGCGTATGCGATACCAGCTATAAAGGATGCGGTGGCCTCCATCCCTGGGTGTTTCTTTGTGTCACCCTGCAAAGACAACGTGTGATTCTAGGCCGGGCAGCCTAGGTAACGGCCATCAGAACCATACCCTGGGAGGCCAAGGCAGGAGGCTGCCTGAGCACAGGGGTCAGAGACCAGAACATGCAAGGTGGGCCAACCTTGTCTCTGTGAGAGGTCCCCAAAATCGAGTTAGGTGTGGTGGCCCCCTGAGTCCTGGGTACTCAGGGACCTAGGTGAGAGGACCGCCTGAGCCCCATAGGTCAAAGCCCCGGGACTGA
>NW_007261243.1:0-9585 GCF_000164805.1 Carlito syrichta
AGGAGTGTAGATAATGAGAGTTCTCATATACAGGAAACTGCACTGTCTATTGCTAAGGAAGAATAAGGAATCTGGTATACACGTGTCCTCAATCCCAAAAATTTCAGGGTGTCTTGCTAAGTGCTAAACACGAATTTGGGTTTTTGAAGCATAATCTAGGGAAATGAAATCCTCATACGCAGGCAACTGCACGGACTTTTCCTAAGAAAGAATAAGAAATCTGGGTGACATATGTTCTCAATCCCAAAAAAACTACACGGCGTCTTCCTTAGGTCTAAACAAGCATGAGGGTTTAGATGCATATATCTGGGAAAGGGAGTACTCATATACAGGAAACTGCACAGCTGTTGCTAAAAATAACGAATCTGGGTAATATGAGTCCTCAGACCTGAAATTCTACAGGGCATCTAGCTGACGGCTAACGAAGAATCAGGGATTTGAGGCATGAATGTGGGTAAGTAGTCCATAAATACAGGAAACTTCATGGCCTATTGCTAAGAAAAAAGAAGAAATCTGTATTATACGGTTCCTCAATCAAACAATCTACATGGCGTCTTACTAAGGGCTAAACAAGAATCAGGGTTTCAAAACAGGAATCTAGAGAAAGAGAGTCCTCACATACAGGACACTACGTGGCTTCCAACCAAGGACGAATAAAGAATTTTTGTTGTACCATTCCTCAATCCAAGAAATACCCAGGATGTCTGCTATGGCAGAAACAAGAAACAGGGCTTCGAGCTCCCCAAATGTTTTGGAGCGATTTTACATGCAGATATTACGAATCGGTCATTTCAGGACTCCAGCAACATTCTGGTCCTCTTGAAAGTTGTAAACGGGTATCGCGCACTCCAATTACGTTAGGTTCCTCGGATCAACTAAGGCCAGGTTCTAGGACAAAAAGAATATTCTTGCCATATTTGCATTTAACTCTGGTCTTAAGGTGGACACTGTAATCCTTTAGCTTCCGTTTCTCTTTTTATTTGGATAGGGTATATAAGTTTTGCAGTTACCAATGTTTAGTACGTATTATTAAAGGTAACCAGGAATCATGGATTCTACTTTCCTAGGAAACTTCTGGGCATCTGTCTTTTTATATACAGTGTTTGGAATCCACATCAACAGGGAAATCAGGGCATCTTGCTGAGAATGAAAAGAAAATCAGGTTCTAGGAGTTCTCATTAACCGGAATCTACTGGGCCTCTTGATAAGGTTAATCAGCAATCTGGGCTTTTGGGACCCTATATTTTTCAGAGCTACTTGCTCTGTGGATATGCTAAATCTTTCATTACATATCCACAGAATATTTCTGATCCTCTTGTTAGTTGTAATCAAGGATCTGGCCCTACACATCATTTTGTTCCTAGGAACATCTACGACCATATTCATGTTCCCCAGAATCAAAAGGCATATTGGTACAAAATCCCTCGATTCAGGTGACCTCAAACTACAGAAAATTCTTGTGGTCGGGCAGGTTGGAATTGGGATGTTGGGTAGTGAAGATTCCACAATTTGGGGAGGTCTTGTGAAGGAGAACCAGGAATCTAGGATTCCAGTTCCCAACAAACATTATGGGAGTCTTTCTCTTGATATCCCAACAACTGGAATTCTCGGTCACCAGGAACTGACTCGGCATCCTGCAGATTGAAGCGGGAAGCTGGGTGATGCAAGTCGTTATATACAGGAAACTACACGTAATATTGCTAAGGAACCTTGGTTACATGAGTCCTCAATCCCATACACTACAGGCCGTCTTCCTAAGAGGTAACCAAGAATCAGGTTTTTGAAGTAGGAATCTGTGTATTGGTAGTACTCACATACAGGAAACGTCACAGTCAATTGCTAAGTTAGAATAAGGATTCTGCATTACTCTTGTCCTCAATCCAAAAAAAGTTTCACGTCGCCTTGCTATGGGCTAAACACGAATCATGGTGTTTTAAGCTTGAATCTGTAGAAATGGAGTCCTTATATACAGGCAACAACATGACCGTTAGCTAAGAAAGAATAAGGAATCTGGGTTACAAGAGTTCTCAATCCCAAAAATCTACAGGGCATCTTGGAAAGGGCTAAAAAACATCAGAGTTTCGAAGCAGGATCTATGTATGGAGAGTCCTAATATACAGGAAAATGCACGGCCCCTTGCCAAGGCAGAAAAAGAATTGGGCTTATAGCAGTCTTCAGTCCTAAAAATCAACAGGCCATCTGCTGTGGGCTAAACAAGAATCAGGGTTTAGAAGATGCAACATAGGTAACAGCAGCCCTCATATACAGAATCTACACGATCTCCTTCTATGGAGAAAGAAGAAACCTGTTTTACACGGTTCCTCAGTCACAATATCTACATGACAACTTGCAAGGGGTAAACAAGAATCAGCGTTTCCAAACAGGATTTTGGGGAAAGGAAGTCCTCATGCAGGACACTACATGGCCCCTCGCTAAGGAAGAATAAGGAATCTGTGATACACTAGTCCCCAATCCGAAAAATTCTCAGGGTGTCTTGCTACGGGATTAACAAGAATCAGGGTTTCGAACTCGTCTCATATTTCAGAGATATTTGGCTTGTGTGTATTATGAATCAGTCATTTCAGGACTCCAGCAACATTCTGGTCCTCTTGAGAATTGTAAACGGGTATCAGGTAATACCAGTCCCTTATGTTCCTCGGGACAACTAAGGCCAGATTCTCGGAACGAAATTATCTTCTTGCCGTAATTGGATGTATTTCTGGTCTCAAGAAGACCTTGGCAATCCTTAAATTTCCGTTTGTACTTTTATCGAGGGTGGCCGAAGGGTTTTGCATTTGCCAATATTTAGTACGAATTATTAAATGTAACCAGGAATCACGGATTGCACATCCTTAGAAACATCTGGGCATCTGCAATTTTGTACACAGAATTTTGGAATCCACAGAAACAGGGAAAATCGGGGCATCTTGCTGAGAAAGGAAAGGGAATCCGGTTCTTGGTGTTCTCAATCGCCTAAATCTACAAGGTCTCTTGATAAGGTTTAATCAGCAATCTGGGCTTCTATGTCGCCACATATTTAGTGTGTCTTTAAAAGGGGAACCAGGAATCTTGGGTTCCAATTCCACAAGAACTTTATTGGGATGTTTTTCTCTTGATATCCAAACAAATGTAATGTTAGGTCACCAGGAAATGTCTCGGCGTCTTGCTGAGAATGAAGCAGGAATTTCAGTAATGGGAGTCCTCATATACAGAACACGGCATGAATAGTTGGTACGGAAGAAAAAGGAATCTTGATTACACGAGTCCTCCATCCCCAAAATCTACAGAGCCTACTGATAAGAGATAACCACCAATCAGGCTTTGGGAGTACGTATCTGGATAATGGGAGTCCTCATATACAGGACAATGCACTGTCTATTGCTAAGGAAGAACAAGCAATCTGATTTACACGTGTCCTCAATCTCTAAAAAAACTTCAGGGTGTCTTGTTAAGGGCTAAACAGGAACTTGGGTTGTAGCATAATCTTGGGAAATGAAATCCTCATATACAGGCAACTGCACGAACTTTTCCTAAGAAAGAATAAGGAATCTGGTGACATGTGTTCTCAAACTTCAAAAATCTACACGACTTCTTCCTAAGGGCTAAACAAACATCTGGGTTTTGACGCATGTGTCTGGGATAGGGAGCACTCATATACAGGCAACTGCACGGCTGTTGCTAAAAATAAGATATCTGGGTTATATGAGTCCTCAGTCCTGAAAATATACAGGGCATCTTGCTGAAGGCTAAAGAAGAAACAGGGATTTGAGGCATGAATGTAGGTAATAGCAGTCCTCATATACAGGAAACTACTTGGCCTCTTGCTAAGAAAAAATAAGAAATCTGTTTTCCACGGTTCCTCTATCAATAAATCTACATGGCGTCTTACTAAGTGTTAGACGCAAATCAGGGTTTCAAAACAGGAATTTAGGGAAAGAGAGTCCTCATATACAGTACACTAAACTGCCTCTAACTAAGGAAGAATAAAGAATATTTGATGTACGAGTCCTCAATCCAAAAAATTCCCAGGGTATCTGCTATGGTACAAACAAGAAACAGGGCTTTGCGCTCCCCAAATGTTTCGGAGCAATTTAGCATGCCAATATTACGAATCAGTCATTTCAGGATTCCAGCAACATTCTGTTCCTCTTGAAAGTTTTAAACGTGTATCGTGCACTACAATTCCATTAGTTTCCTCGGAACAATTAAGGTCAGATTCTAGGGCAAAAAGAATCTTCTTGCCATATTTGGATGTAACTCTGGTCTTAAGGTAAACCCTGTAATCCTTCACCTTCCATTTCTCCTCTTATTTTGAGAGGGGACAAGTGTTTTGCAGTTGCCAGTTTTTTAGTAGGTATTTTTAAAGGTAACCAGGAATCATTTATTCCACGTCCCTAGGAACCTTCTGGGCATCTGACTTTTTGTATACAGAGTTTGGAATCCACATCAACAGGGAAAATCAGGGCATCTTGCTGAGAATGAAAAGGGAATGCGGATTCTTGGAGTTCTCAATCGCTGAAGTGTACAGGGTCACTTGATACGACTTAATCAGGAATCTGGCCTTCAAGGTCCCCACCTTTTTAGGGTGTCATGTTAAAGGGAAGCAGGAATCTTGGTTTCCAATTCCCCAGTAGGCTTCTAGGAGTCTTTTTTTGATAGCCAAACATCTTGAATTCTTCATCTCCAAGAAATGTCTCAGTGTCTTGCTGAGAAAGAAGCAGGAGTCTGGATAATGGGAGTCCTCATATACAGGAAACTGCACTGCCTCAATCCAATGATGAAAAAGGATACTGGGTTACATGAGTCCTCAATCCCGAAAATCTACAGGACGTCTTCCTAAGGTCTAAACAATAATCCAGACTTCGAGCACCCTCATGTTGTATAGCTGTTTCCCATGTTGATATTATGAAACATTCTTTCCAGAACTCCAGCAACATTCTGGTACTCTTGATAATTGCGAACGCGAATCTGGCACTACAAGTCCATTTAGATACTCGGAACCTCTGAGGTCAGATTCCAGGACACAGGTAATCATCTCGGATTTTTTGTATTTAAGCGCTGACTTCAGTGTTACCTCATATTCCAGAAACTTCTGGTGGTCTAGCTGTTCGAAATTAGGACTTAGGGTTGAGTTGTTCACATTATTTAGGAGGTACTTTTGGGATGGATCCAGGAATCTTAGATTCAACGTCCGCAGGAATATTCTTGTCATCTTACTATTGGCATACAAGAGTCTGGACATGCAGGACAACAGGAAACATCTTGGAGTTTTGCTTAGAACGAAACAGGAATCTGGGTCACTGTGTTCCTTGAAAGTTTCTACACGTGTTACTAAATAAGAACCAGGCATCTCGGTTTCCCTGTAACTTGCAAACATCTGGGCAACTGCTACACTTATCCCTGGCTTAAGGCAGTGCTCATACCTAGTTCGAAAGGGACTTTAGCTTGATGCATATCTGGAATCTGGGATATATGATCCCCATATTATTCAGAGCTACGTCCTATATGCATACCACCAATCGGGCTTTACCGATCCCAAGGAACCTGTTGGGCCTCTTGATAGTTGTAACTCAGAATCTGGCCTACTGGTCCGTTTGTTCCACAGGATTCTATAAGACGGGATTCCACAATCCACGGAATCTCCTCGCCATTTGTTAATGTGATCTCTGGCTTCACGTTTACCTCGTAGTCCAGAAACTACTTCTGAACATTCTTTTTGCTATTCGGAATATGGATTTAGTGGTTCCCACATGTTTAGGACATATTCTTAAGGGGGAACCAGCAATCTTTGATTCCATATCCCTGGGAAACTTCTGGAGGTATGAGTATTGGTATGTAAAAGTTTGTACTTCCACGTCACCAGTAAATGTCCGGACGTTTTTCTGATAAACAAAAAGAGGAAAATTGGGTTACGGAAGGCCTCAATTCATGAATTCTACAGGGCTCCATTATAAAGACTCACCTGGAATCTGGGCTTCTAGTTCTCCAAATTCTTCAGAGCTACTTGACACTTGGAATTGACAAGTGTCATTATAGATTCCCAGCAACCTTCTGGTCGTCTTGATTGTTGCAACCAAGAATCTATCCCTTAAATTCAGTTGGGTTCCTCAGGACAACTAAAGCCACATTCCTGGACTGAAAAAATCAACTCAGCATATTTGTATGTAACTCTTGACTTAAGATGGACCCTGTAATCCTAAAAAGTCCGTTTGTACATCTACTTGATTTGGACCTGGGGTTTTGAGGTTACTGAGTATGTTGCACATATTTTTAAAGGTAGCCAAAAATCACGGATTCCACGTCCTTGGAAAACAACTGGGCTTTTGTCTATTTTTATACAGAATTTTGGAATCCAGATGCCAGGGAAAATCAGAGCATCTTACGGAGAACAAGACGGGAATCCGTGTTCAGGGAGTCCTCAATCACCAAAATCTCTAAGGCCTCTTGATAAGGTTTAATGAGGAGTCTGGGCTTGTAGGTCTCTACATTTATTATAGCTACTTTCTGCGTGGATGCCTAAAATCTCTCATTACAGATTCCCAAGAATTTTACGGTCCTCTTGATAATTATAATCGAAGATCTGGACCTACAATTCCGTTTGTGTCTTGTGAACAACTTCGGCCATAATCCAGTTCATCAGGAATCAATTGGCTTTTTGCTACTAAATCTTTCGTTTCAGGTTGCCTCAAAGTGCAGAACTTTCTTGTGGTCGGGCGGGTAGCAATTGGGATATTGAGTTTACAATATTACACATTTTTACAATGCCTTGTTAAGGGGACCATAGGAAATTAGATTACAGTTCCCAAGTACCACATATGAGTCTTCCTATTGATATCCAAAAAATTGTAAATCTACGTTCATCAGGAAATATTCAACGAATTGCTGAGAATGAAGCAGGATTCTCCGTTATGGGAGTCTTCATATACAGGAACCTACATGGCCTCTTGCTACAGAAGAACAAGGAATCTGGGTTACATGAGTCCTCACATCCCCAAAAACTACAGGAGTCCTACTAAGGGATAAAAATGTATCAGGGATTTGACGCATGAATATGGGGAATTGGAGTCCTTTTATACAGGAAAATTCACAGCCTCTTGCTAAGGACGAATAACGAATCTGGGTTAACATATGCTCAATCCTAAATATCTACAGGGCGTCTTCCTAAGGGCTAAACAAGAATCAGGGTTTTGTAGCAGGAATCTGGGTATTGGGAGTCCTCATACACAGGAAACTACAGTCTCTTGCTAAGGAAGAATAAGGAATCTTGTTTTCCCGTGTCCTCAATGCCAAAAATCTAATGGGCATCTTGATAAGGGCTAAACAAGTATCAAGATTTCGAAGTAAGAATCTGGAGAATGAGAAACCTCATATGCAGGAAACGACAGGGGCTCTTTCTAAGGAATAATAAATAATTGGGTTTCCACGAGTCATCAATTTCAAAAATGTACAGGACGTCTTGCTAAGTTCTACAAAACTCTGGGCTTCAAACAACCTACATTTTTCTAAGCTGTTTCCTATTTGGATATTATGAATCAGTCATTCCAGAAGACCAGCAACATTCAGGTCCTCTCTATAGTTTAAAGGTTAATATGGCACTACAAGTCCATTTAGATTCTGAATCCTCTAACGCCAAATTCCAGGACACAAGTAATCATCTCGGTGCTTTTGAATGTGAGCCCTGAGTTCAGGCTTAAATCGTATGCCAGAAACATCTGGTAGTTCAGCTATTCGGAATTAGGAACTTGGCTTTAGATGTTGCACCAATTTTAGAAGGTATTATTGGGAGGGCACAAGGTTCTGCACTTCCAAGTCTACAGGAATATTCTGGAATCTTTCCACTGGGAGCCAAGAGTCTGGACTTCTAGGGCACCGGAAAACATTTGGTCGTTTTTCTGAGAATGGAGCAGGAATCTGGGACACTATGTCTCCAGAAAGCTTCTACTCATGTTACCAGTGTGAAACAAGGAAAGTCAGTTTCCATGTGACTAGCAAACTTCTGAGCAGTTGCTAATTTTTCCTGGCTTCATGTAGTTCTCAAACCTAGAAGTCTACAGCATATTTCTAAATGGTAATCAGGAATTTGGGAGTCCTCTTCCTCACATTTTTCAGAGCTAATTACTATATTCATACCACCAATCTGACACTACCGATCCCAAGGAACCTGCTGCTCATCTTGTTAGTTGTAACAGAGAAACTGGCAATCTACTCTGATTGTTTTGCAGGAGTCTGGCAGGCCAGATTCCAAAACCCAAGGAATAATCTCCCCATTTTATAATGTAATATCTGGCATGATGTTTTCCTCCTAATTCCGAAACTACTGCTGGAATTTCTGGTTTATATTTGGAACTTGGTTTTAGGCTTTTTACATATTTCGGATATATTCTTAAAGGGGATACAGCAATCTTGGATTCCAGGGCCCTGGTCCCCTTTGTGCATATGAGCATTGGTATTTAAGAGTTTGTACTTCTATGTTGCCAAGTAACGTCCGGGAGTCTCATTGAGAAGAAAAAGAATCTGGGTCATGGGAGTCACCCATCCCAGAATTCTACAAGCCACATTATAAGGGATAATCTGGAATCTGGGCTTCTAAATCCCCACATTTTTTAGGGCTATTGGTCTCTTGGATATGACAATTTGTCATTATATATTCTCATCCACCCTCTGGTCATCTTGATAGTGATAACCAATAATGTGTACCTACAAGTCCTTTGGTTACCACGGGACAACAAAGGGCAGATTCTAGGGCCCAAAGAGTCTTCTGACCATGTTTGTGTGTAACACTCGTCTTACGATGCACCTTGCAACGGTAAAACTTCCATCTGACCGTCTATTCAGATAGGGGACTGGTGTTTTTAGGTTTGTAAATATTTATTATATACTTCAAAGGGTCCTTAGGAATCATGGAATCCAACTACCTAGGAAACGTCAGGGCATCTGTCTATTTGTACACACAGCTTGGGTACCCACATCACATGGGAAAATCAGGGCATCTTTCTGAGAACGAAAAGAAAATCTGGTACTAAGAGTTCTCATTAACTGAAATCTCCAGGACCTCTTGATAAGGATTAGTTAGCAATCTGGGCTTCTGGGTCCCTACATTTTTCAGAGCTACTTGCTCCGTGGATATGCTAAATCTGTCATTACAGATCCACAGGAACATTCTGGTACTCTTGTTAGTTGTAATCAAAGATCTGGACCAACAAATACTTTTGTGTCCTAGGAACATCTAAGACCATAATCATGTTCCCCAGAATCAAAAGGCATATTTGTACAAAATCCCTCGACTCAGGTGACCTCAAACTAGAGAAAATTCTTGTGGGCGTGCAGGTCGGAATTGGGATGTTGGGTTTTGAAGATTCCACATTTTGGGGAGGACTTGTGAAGGGGAGCCAGGAATCTTGGATTCCAGATTCCAAAGAACATGGTGGGAGTCTTTCTATTGATATCCAAACAACTGGAATTATCGGTCACCAGGAACTGTCTCGGCATCCTGCAAAGTGAAGCAGGAAGCTGGGTAATGGGAGTCATCATAAACAGGAAACTACACGTCATATTGCTAAGGAAGTATAAGGATTATTGGTTATA
>NW_007261244.1:0-8337 GCF_000164805.1 Carlito syrichta
CAAAAAACTACAGGGCATCTTGGAAAGGGCTAAAAAAGAATCTGAGTTTTGAAGCAGGATCTATGTAATGAGAGTACTTAGATACAGGAAAATACATGGCCCCTTGCCAAGAAAGGAAAAGAATCGGGGTTTTAGCAGTCCCCAGTCCAAAAAATCAACAGGCCATCTGCTGTGGGCTATACATAATCAGGGTTTAGAAGCTGCACCTAGGTCATAGCAGGCCTCATGTACAGAATCTTCACGATCTCTTGCTAAAGAGGAATTAGAAACGTGTATTACACGGTTCCTCCATCACAATATCTACATGACATCTTGGTAAGGCCTAAACAAGAATCAGGTTTTCCAAACAGGTATCTCGGGAAAGGGAGTCCTAATATACAGGACACTACACGGCCCCTCGTTAAGGAAGAGTAAGGAATCTGTGATACACTAGTCCCCAATCCGAAAAATTCTCAGGGTGTCTTGCTACAGGATAAACAAGAATCACGGCTTCGATCTCGTCTCATGTTTTGGAGATATTTGGCTTGTGGTGATTATGAATCAGTGTTTTTAGGACTCCTGCAACATTCTGGTCCTCTTGAGAGTTGTAAACGGGTGTCTGGTAGGAAAAGCTCCTTAGGTTACTCGGGACAACTAAGGCCAAATTCCCGGAAGAAAAGTATCTTCTTGCCGTATTTGGATGTAATCTGGTCTTAAGATGAACATTGTAATCCTTAAATTTCCATTTGCACTTTTATTTGGAGAGGGTCTGAGGGTTTTGCAGTTGCCAAATATTGAGTACGAAGTATTAAAATGTAACCAGAAATCATGGAGTCCACGTCCCTAGGAAACATCTGGGCACCTGCATTTTTGTATACAGAGTTTTGGAATCCACATAGACAGGGAAAATCAAGGCATCTTGCTGAGAACAGAAAGTGAATCCGGATCTTGCAGTTCTCAAACGCGTAAACCTACAAGGTCTCTTGATAAGGTTTAATCAGCAATCTGGGAATCTATTTCTCCACATTTTTAGGGTTTCCTTTGAAATGAGAACCAGGAATCTTGTGTTCGAATTTGACAAGAACTTTTTGGGAATCTTTCTCTTGATAGACAATCAACTGGAAATCTAGGTGACCAGGAAATGTCTCAGCATCTTGCTGAGAATGAAGAAGGAATTTCTGTAATGGGAGTCCTCATATACATAACACTACAGGACCTATTGCTATGGAAGAATAAGGAATATTGGTTACACGATTCCTCCATCTCAAAAGTTACAGAGCCTCATGCTAAGAGATAATCACTTATCAGGTTTTGGGCCTAGGAATCTGGATAATGGGAGTCCTCATATACAGGAAACTGCACTGTCCACTGCTTAGGAAAAATAAGGAATCTGGTTTACACCTGTCCTCAATCCACCCAAAATTCAGGGTTTCTTGCTGAGGGCTAAACTCGAATTTCGGTTTTAGAAGCATAATTTAGTGAAATGAAATACTCATATGCAGGCAACTGCACGGACTTTTCCTAAGAAAGAATAAGGAATCTGGGTGACATGTGTTCTCAATCCCCAAAAAACTACACAGCGTCTTCCAAAGGTCTAAACTAGCATCAGGGTTTTAAGCATATTTTAAGCACGAATCTGGGTAAATGGAGTCCTCATATACAGGCAACTACAAGACCTTTTGCTAAGAAAGCATAAGGAATCATGTTTACACGAGTCCTCAATCCCCAAAATCCACAGGGAATCTTGGATTGGGCTAAAAAAGAATCAGAGTTTCAATACGGGATCTATGTTATGAGACTCCTAATATACAGGAAAATACACCGCCCCTTGCCAAAGAAGATAAAGAATCGGGGTTATAGCAGTCCTCAGTCCATGTATCTGGGAAACGGAGTACTCATATACAGGCAACTGCACGGCTGTTGCAAAAATAAGGAATCTAGGTTATATGAGTCTTCAGTCCTGGCAATCTGCAGGTCATCTTGCTGATGGCTAAAGAAGAATCAGGGATTCGAGGTATGAATGTGGGTAATAGCAGTCCTCATATGCAGGAAACTACATGGCCTCTTGCTAAGAAAAAAAGAAGAAATCTGCTTTGCACCGTTCCTCTATCAAAAAATCTACATGGCTTCTTACAAAGGGCTAAACAAGAATCAGGGTTTCAAAACAGGAATCTTGGGAAAGAGTCCTCACATACAGGACACTACACGGCCTCCAACTAAGGACAAATAAAGAATCTTTGTGGTATGAGTACTCAATCCAAAAAAATTCCCAGAGTGTCTGCTATGGGACAAACAAGAAAGAGGGCTACGAGCTCCCCAAATGTTTTGGAGCAATTTAGCATGCGGATATTATGAATCGGTCATTTCACGACTCCAGCAACCTTCTGGTCCTCTTGAAAGTTGTAAATGGTTATCGGGCACTCCAAGTCTGTTAGGTTCCTCGGAACAACAAAGGCCAGATTCCAGGACAAAAAGAATCTTCTTGCCATATTTGGATGTAACTCTGGTCTCAAAATGAACCATGCAATCCTTCCCCTTCCGTGTCTCTTTTTATTTTGAAAGGGGACAAGTGTTTTGCAGGTGCCAAATGTTTAGTACGTATTTTTAAAGTTAACGTAAAATCATTGATTCCACGTTCCTACGAAACTTCTGGGCATCTGTCTTTTCGTATACAGGGTTTTGAATCCACATCGACAGGGACAATCAGGACACCTTGCTGAGAACGAAAAGAATATCTGGTTCTAGGAGTTCTAATTATCCGAAATCTCCAGGACCTGTTGATAAGGTTTAATCAGCAATCTGGGCTTCAGGGTCCCTATATTTTTCAGAGTTACATGATCCCTTGATACGCTAAACCTGTCAGTACAGATCCACAGGAACTTTCTGGTCCTCTTGTTAGTTGTAATCCAGGATCTGGCCCTACAAATCCACTTTTGTCCTAGGAAAATCTATGACAATAATCATGTTCTCAAGAATCAAAGGGCATATTGGTACAAAATCCCTTGATTCAGATAACCTCAAACTACAGAAAATTCTTGTGGTCGGGCAGGTCAGAACTGGGATGTTGGGTTTTGAAGATTCCACATTTTGGGGACGTCTGGTGAAGGGGAACCTGGAATCTTGGATTCCAGTTTCCAAAGAACATTATGGGAGTCTTTCTCTTGATATCCAAACAACAGAAATTCTCGGTCACCATGAACTGTCTTGGCATCCTGTAGAGTGAAGGGGGAAGCTGGGTAATGGGAGTCGACATATACAGGAAACTACACGTCATATTGCTAAGGAAGCATAAGGAATCTTGGTTACATGCGCCCTCAATCCCAAAATCTGCAGGCCGTCCACCTCAGAGGTTACCACCAATCAGGTTTTTGAATTCGATATCTGGGTAATGGGAGTCCTCACATACAGGAAAATCCCTGCCTATTGCTAAGTAAGAGGAAGGAATCTGCGTTACTCGTGACCTCAATCCCAAAAGAGCTTCAGGTGGTCTTGCTATGGGCTAAACACGAATCAGGGTGTTTTAAGCATGAATTGGGGGAAATGGAGTCCTTATATACAGGCAACTACATGACATTTGCTAAGAAAGGAAAAGGAATTTGGGTTACATGAGTCCTCAATCCCAAAAATCTATAGGGCATCTTGGAAAGGGCTAAAAAATAATAAGATTTCCGAAGCAGAATCTATGAAATGAGAATCCTAATAAACAATAAAATACATGGCCCCTTGACAAGGAAGAAAAAGCATGGTTGTTATATCTGTTCTCAAGCCTAATTATCAACAGGCCATTTGCTGTGGTCTAAGCAAGAATCAGGGTTTAGAAGCTGCAACATAGGTAATAGCAGTCCTCAGTTACAGAATCTACACAATCTCTTGCTAAGGAGAAAAAAGAAACCTGTTTTACACGGTTCCTCCGTCACAATAACTACATGATATCTTGCTAAGAGCTAAACAAGAATCAGGGTTTCCAAACAGGCTTCTGGGGAAAAGGAGTCCTCATATACTGGATATTACATGGCCACTCGCTAAGGAAGAATAAGGAATCTGTGATACACTAGCCTCAATCTGAAATATTCTCAGGGTGTTTTGCTATGGGATAAACAAGAAGCAGGGCTTCGAGCTCGTCTCATGTTTCCGAGATATTTGGTTTGTGGGTATTATGAATGAGTCTTTTCAGGACTCCAGCAACATTCTGGTCCTCTTAAGAGTTGTAAACGTGTAACTGGTAGTACAAGTCCCTTAGGTTCCTCGGACAACTAAAGACAGATTCCCGGACAGAAGTATCTTCTTGCCGTATTTGGAAGTAACACTAGTCTTAAGATGAACTTGGCAATTCTTAAATTTCTGTTTGTACTTTTATTTGGAGAGGGGCAGAGGGTTTTGCGGTTGCCAAATATTTAGGACGAATTATTAAAATGTAACCAGGAAACATGGATTCCTCATCCCTAGAAAATATCTGGGCATTTGCATTTTTGTATACAGAGTTTTGGAATCCACATAAACAGGGAAAATCAGGGCATCTAGCTGAGAACGGAAAGGGAATCCGGTTCCTGTAGTTCTCAAACGGCTATAACTACAAGGTCTCTTGATAAGTTTAATCAGCAATCTGGGCTTCTATGTCGCCACGCTTTTAATGTGTCTTTTGAAAGGGGAACCAGGAATCTTGGGTTCTAATTCCACAAGACCTTTTTGGGAGTCTTTCTCTTGATATCCAAGCAAGTGTAATTCTAGGTCACCAGGAAATGTCTCGGCGTCTTGCTGAGAATGAAGCAGGAATCTCAGTAATGGGTGTCCTCATACACAGACCACGACACGACCTACTGCTATGGAAAAATAAGGAATCTTGTTTACACGAGACCTCCATCCCAAAAATCTACATAGCGTCTTGCTAAGAGATAAGAACCAATCAGATTTTGAGAGTAGGAATATGGGTAATGGGAGTCCTCATATAAAGGAAACTGCACTTTCTATTGATAAGGAATCTGGTTTACACGTATCCTCAATCCCAAAAAAGACTTCAGGTTGTCTTGCTAAGTGTTAAACACGAATTTGTATTTTTGAAGCATAATCTAGGGAAATGAAAACCTCATACACAAGCAACTGCACGGACGTTTCCTAAGAAAGAATAAGGAATCTGTGTGACACGTGATCTCAATACCCAAAAAAATACACGACGTCTTCCTAAGTTGTAAACAAGCATTAGGTTTCGACGCATGCATCTGGGTAAGGGAGAACTTATATACAGGCAACTGCATGGTTGTTGCTAAAAAAAGGAATCCGGGTTATACAAGTCCTCAGTCCTGAAAATCTACAGGGCATCTTGCTGACGGCTAAAGAAGAATCAGAGATTCAAGGCATGAATGTGGGTAATAGTAGTACTCATAAACAGGAAACTACACATCATAATGCCAAGGAAGAAAAAGGAATCTTGTTTACTTGAGTCCTCAATTCCAAAAAGTACAGGCCATTTTCCTAAAAGGTAACCACGAATCAGGTTTTGAAATAGGAATCTGAGTAATGGGAGTCCTCACATACAGGAAACTTACCTGTCTATTGCTAAGTAAGAATAAGAAATCTGCATTCCTCGTGTCTTCAATCCCCAAAAAACTTCAGGTCTTCTTGCTTTGGCCTACATCCGAATCAGGTTGTTTTAAGCATGAACCTGCGGAAATAGAGTCCTTATATACAGGCAACTACACGATCTTGTGCTAAGAAAGAATAAGGAATCTGGATTAGAAGAGTCCTCAATCCCCAAAATCTACAGGGCATCTTGGAAAGGGCTGAAAAGGAATCAGAGTTTCGAAGCAGGATCCATGTATGTAGAGTCCTAAGATACAGGAAAATACACGGCCCCTTGCCAAAGAAGAAAAAGAATTGGGGTTATAGCAGTCCTCAGTCCTAAAATCAAAAGGCCATCTCCTGTGGGCTCAGCAAGAATCAGGGTTTAGAAGATGCAGCATAGGAAAAAACAGTCCTCATATACAGAATCTACAAGATCTTTCCTAAGGAGAAATAAGAAACCTGTTTTACACGGTTTCTACATGACATCTTGCTAAGGGCTGAACAAGAATCAGAATTTCCAAACAGAATACTGGGGAAAGTGTGTCCTCATATAGAGGACACTACATGGCCCCTCGCTAAGGAAGAATAAGGAATCTGTGATACACGATTCCCCAATTCGAAAAATTCTCAGGATGTCTTGCTATGGGATAAACAAGAATCAGGGCTTCAAGTTTGTCACATGATTCGGAGATATTTGCCTTGTGGGTATTATGAATCAGTCATTTCAGGACTCCAGCAACATTCTAATCCTCTTGATAATTGTAAACGTGTATCTGGTAGTACAAGTCTTTAGGGTCCTCGGACAATTAAGGCCAGATTCCCAGAACAAATGTATCTTCTTGCTGCATTTGGATGTAAATCTGGTCTTAAGCTGAACTTGGTAATCCTTAAATTTCCGTTTGTACTTTTATTTGGAGAGGGTCTGAGGGGTTTGCAGTTGCCAAATATTTAGTACGATTTATTAAAATGTAACCAGGAATTTGATGGGTATTGCATTGAATTTGTAGATTGCCTTAGGTAAGATGGACATCTCCACAATGTTGATTCTTCCGATCCATGAGCATGGGATATATTTCCATTTGTTTGTGTCAACTTTGATTTCTTTGAGCAGTGTTTTGTAGTTATCCTTGTAAAGGTCTTTCACCTCTCTGCTTAGGAAGATGCCAAGGTATTTCAATTTTTTTGTGGATATTGTGAATGGAATTGTGTTTTTTATTTGGGTTTCTGTTTGTTTATTATCGGTGTAGAGAAATACGATTGTCTTTTGTACATTTATTTTGTATCCTCAGACTTTGCCAAAGTTCTTTATCAGTGTAAGGAGGTTTTTGACAAATTCTCTCGGGTTTTCAAGGTATACAATCATGTCGTCTGCAAAGAGAGATAACTTGACTTCCTCTTTTCCTATTTGGATACCCCTGATTGCCTTCTCCTCTATGATTGCTCGAGCCAGGACTTCCAATACTATGTTGAACAGGAGGGGTGAGAGAGGGCATCCTTATGTTCCAGTTTTCAGGGGAAATGGTACATATACACGATGGAATACTACACAGCCATAAAAAAGAACAAAATCATGAATTTCGCAGCAACCTGGATGGAACTAGAGACTGTAATACTGAGTGACCTCTCACAGAAACAAAGATCCGAGTATCACATATTCTCACTCATATATTGGAACTTAAACATCCAATGCAATACTATACGAAAATGACTGACCATACTGGGAAACTATGGTTGGGGGAGGGAGATGGGATTAACAGTAGCAAATATCTGTTTGGGAACGGGGAAGCATCCCATATCAACAGGGTGCCTAAATGAAATGCAATTGTATACCTAAGCCTTAACTGTCCCACACAACTTTAAAATAAAAAAAAAAAAAATGTAACCAGGAATCATGGATTCCACATCCCTGGGAAACATCTGGGTATCTGCAATTTTTATACAGAGTTCTGGAATCCACATAGACAGGGGAAATCTGGGCATCTTGCTGAGAACTGAACAGGAATCCATGAACGGGTTATTGGAGTTCTCAATCGCCTAAATTTACAAGGTCACTTGATAAGGTTTCATGAGCATTCTGGGCTTCTATGTCGCCATATTTTAGGGCGTTTTTTGAAAAGGGAACCAGGAATCTTGGGTTCCAATTCCACAAGAACATTATGGGAGTCTTTCTCTTGATATCCAAGCAACTGGAATTCTAGTTCACATGGAAATGTCTCGGCGTCTTGCTGAGAATAAAGCAGGAATTTCAGTAATGGGAGTCCTCATATACAGAACACTACACGAACTGTTGCCTCAGAAGAATAAGGAATCTTGCATACACTAGTTCCCCATCCCAAAAACCTATAGAGTGTCTTGCTAAGAGATAACAACCAATCAGGTTTTGGGAATAGGAATCTGGATAATGGGAGTCCTCATATCCAGGAAACTGCACTGTCTATTGCTACGGAAGAATAAGGAATCTGGTTTAAATGTGTCCTCAATCCCAAAAAAAACTTCAGGGTGTCTTGTTAAGGACTAAACACGAATTTGGGTTTTTGAAGCATAATCTCGGGAAATGAAATCCTCATATACAGGCAACAACACGGACTTTTCCTAAGAAAGAATAAGAAATCTGGGTGAAATGTTTTCTCTATCCCCAAAAATCTCCATGGCGTCTTCCTAGGGTCTAAACAAGCATCAGGGTTTCGACACATGTATGTGGGAAAGAAAGTACTCATATACTAGCTACTGCACGAATGTTGCTAAAAATAAAGAATCTGGGTTATATGAGTCCTCAATCCTGAATATCTACAGGGCATG
>NW_007261245.1:0-9559 GCF_000164805.1 Carlito syrichta
TTGAGACAGGTGTGGTGGCCCCCAGAGTTCCTGCTGATTGGGGGCTGAGGTGGAGTTTCAACCGAACCCCACAGGTTCAGACTACGGGAACAATGCTCGTGCTGCCACAGCTCAGCCTGGCCAACGGAGACTCTGATGACAAAAAATGCCTCATACGTGTGTCAGGATGAGAGACCACGGCTCCCCAGGGAAAGGTCCAAGTGGGCTGGGGATGATGGAGTGATCAGGAGAGGAAAGGGACTGCACCCCTCTCTGAAGGTGGCAGACAGAACAACTGGAACCTGCTCTTGCCATGACATTCCTAGACTGTGTTGATTGCTCTGCTGCTGACCGCTGCCCTAGCTTGGGGCCCTCTGTTTTGTGAGCTCACACACGTCTTTGCTGTGGGTCCCGAGTGTAGAGGGTGTAGGCAGGCCTTCTGGGGCGTGTGGCCAAGCCCGGTGGCCAACTTTGGACCCTCCCACAATGTCAGGCCGGATAGTGCCTTTTCCTCTCCCATCCATTAAGGTGACTCCTCACACTGGGTGGCAGGGGTGGTGGTGGTGGTGTTGGGGGTAATTATTATTAATTGGATTTGGATTCCCGCTATGTCACCCAGACCAGAGCACAGAGGTTCGCTCACAGCCACTGCATACTCCACCTGCCAGGCTCAGGCGATCCTCCCACCTCGGGCCCTCGAGTGTCTGGATCCACAGGCCTGCACCACCATGCCTGGGTATTATTTTGAATTTATTTCTGATGGCCGAGATGAGGTCTTGCTCTCTGTCCCAGGTTGGTGTTATACCAGCAGTCTCAGGCCGTCCACTTGCCTGGTGCTCCAAAGAGATGAGTGCCTTAGCCTGCCCGGTGGTTTTTGTGGTAGTGGAGCTTGGTATTTATATTCTGAATCAGAGTTTCACTCTGTCACTCAGGCCAGAATTCAGTGGCCCACTCTCGTCCTCCACGGCCTCCACCAGCTGGGCTCCGGTGATCCTCCCACTGTGCCCTCCCAAGTGGATGGAATGATGGCATGTGTCACCATGCTTAGCTAATATTTTGGCTTCTTGTAGAGACAAGGTCTCACCAAGATTCCTGGGCTGATCTCGAACCCGGTGGCTCATGTCATCCTCTCTCCTCAGGCTCCCAGAGTGCCAGAATGACAGATGTGAGCCCCCACAACCGGCCTCCAAATTCCTCTCAGTATGCCAACGCGAGAGCCGCTCCCTTCCGATGACCTGGTGTCAGGTGCCAAACTCAGAGACCTTCATGTTGACAGGGTCTGGAAGTCCAAAAACCCCAGGTTGCAGGGCAACTCTGGGCAGCATTGGCACTGCTTCTACTACTCATCTTGTTATGTTCGCCCTCAGTATCCGGAGAGTTGGGAAACGAAAAAAAATAGTTCCTTAAAAGTATCTATTAGTAGAAACAAGTAATTAATGAAATGGAAATTTTTGTGCTGAGATATGACCCTCCACTTGAGTTTCTCTGTCGCTGCCATTTTGGTGCATGAAACCACAACAATGATTAAAAATTGCAGGTGACACTCTCCTACACCTGGGAGCTTTGGGTTGAATGTGCGTCAGTACTCTCTTATCCCTGTCAGGGACAATAGATGCAATTATAAACATTATGTTTGGGGTCATAATAGCTTATTAGTTTTAGTTTTTTAAGTTGGCTGCTAAATAGAGAACTTTGGTGTGTTGTTTTCATTTTGCTAATTGTGAAGTGTTATATAGGTATTTTTAGCATAACGAAAAAGGTTGTTGTGATGATTACGAGTGTTTTAATTTTAGGTGCGGCAATTTATGCAAGAAAACAGATGTATAGCCCTATAATTTTCAGTTTACACAAACTTTTTGCATTTTAGAGTAGATGATTAATATGGAAAGTTTGAAATAGTAGAAAAGGCTTTATAATTGTATTTAGGAAAAAATAAAATGTTAGGAAAATATGTTAGGTATTAAGTTGTTAAAAGTTTAGTTGGTTAGGGTTAATACTTACAGAAAATACGTTGTGAAAAATTACATGCTTTAATGATTCTATTAGTGGATACATTGTAGCAAATTTGAGGGAATACAGGCAGTATTTCATCGCTGTTAGAGCAATGATCAAAACATAATAAATACATTTCAGTTTGAAAGCCAAACTGTACTAAATTTAAAGTATAAAAGAACTTGAAAAGAAAAATAAATGGGCAACTGTCCTGCATAACATCAGAGTCAGTGTCGAAGTTTTCTCATATGCTGACGCCATTCCTCCTTCAGGAAACCCTGACCTGCTGGACCTGGAGTCCGGCAAGTGGTGCCCGAACAGGGACCTGAAAGTTAAGCCTTACTTTAATCTTAACGGATAAAACCTTGCCTAGCTTGCTGCAGACCCCTCGGTAGAGCAATCTAGGAAGGGTAAGCAGCTTTGGAGCCATGATATGCACATGGGCCAGAGTGAATTTAAAGAAAAAAAGTTGTTCATAAGTATTTTGACACATATGCTTTCTAAAAGAGGAATTAAAATTTCCTCTACATATTATCTTCCTTTCTCCATTTTGTGCAAGAACAGGTTCCCTGAAAAAGGCATTGTTAATTTAGAAACATGGAAGAGGTTGGGGAAAAATTGAAAGTTTATCACACTCTCCATGGTCAGAAATAAGTGCCTCTAGATACTTTTACATTATGGAATATAATTAGAGTTGTCTTAGATCCACAACAAGAGATTGATAAAATGAACATAGGAGTAAAAGGGGAACCAGGTGAAAGAAAGTCCTTACTAATCCCCGTTCCTTCCCAGGCAAAGTTAGCCACTGCCCCTGTTGTTGATGATCCTCTACCCACTGAAGATAAGGAAAGCTTAAAAGAAGAAGCAGCTTGGTATCAAGAAGAAAAATATCCAGATAATTTAAATTTGCACCTTGGCACCAAAAGACCTCCACCAAGTGGAGCCAGAGCCACAGGTATTGTGATTTGTGACCATCTTGATTTAAGAGGAGAATATTGTCTTTCTGTACTGATACTTGTTATATAAAAGGGCCGTTGTCTCATATTTTAAAAAGCCACCATTTCTGTTAATAAGGTAACTATTCTTGATTTACTTATCAAATTACAGCAACTAATAATTGTTAGAAAGCAACCATTTTTCATAGGTCATATTAGATTAAATTCAGAACTCCCTGGACCTCTGCATCAAGGTAATCAATTAGCAGATACCTTGATGTAACCTGTCATGTGCCTTCTCCTTGTAGGTTCTTTAGTCAATCAAACTCAGCAATCTCATAAAATTCATCACCCAAATGCTGCAGCTTTAAGACCCCAGATTCACATTCCAAGAGAAACAGCTAAACAAATCATAAAAAATTGTACTTTGTGTCCTACTTCTAATAAACCCCTCCCCTCAGGAGTTAATCCCCATGGATTAAACCCTAATGTTTTGTGGCAAATGTATGTTACTCATTTCCAAACTTTTGGAAAATTGTCATTTCTACATGTGACAGTGGATCCATTTTCCCATGTAATTGTAGCCTCGCTCTGTACTGGGGAAGCCTATAAAAATGTAGTCTAACATTTATTTTCTTGCTTTTTACAGCTGGGTATTCCTAAACAATTAAAAACTGTTAATGCTCCTGCTTATGCATCAAAAGCTTTTCAGTCGTTTTGTACCCAGTTTGTCATCTCTCATTCTACAGGAATTCCCTATAATCCTCAAGGTCAAGCTATATTCGAGAGACATTAAAACATTACAAAATTAAATAAAAACATTACAAAATTAAATAATTAAATTGCAGAAAGGGGAATTCAAATATAATTCTCCCCATCATATCATAAATCATGCTATGTTTGTAATTAATCATCTCAATTTGCACTCTCAAGCACATTCAGCTATGTTAAGATATTGGAGTCCTGAGAATACTCTTAAACCAATGGTCAAATGGAAAGATCTTACAGATCAATGGAAGAGGTCCCATGTCCTTTTATCATGTGGGACAGGATATGCTTGTGTTTTTCTCCAGGATTTACCCTAACCTAATTTGGTACAGGATCGTCTAATTATACATTTCCAGCCCCCCACCCCTGTCGAGTTACAGCCAGACAAGTCATAAATCACACCATCAGGCTGAGCAGAATGCAGATGATGAAGAGAAGGTGTTGGTGCCAAAGCTGAAATGTTTCACCATTCAACAACCACTTCCACCACCACCCACTCGACTGAAGATATCTCAGCATTTGTCGTCTCCCACTTCTCAATCCAGACATTACTGTCAAGCTGTTTTGACTAGACAGTGTAGACCACTCACATACGGGCAAATCAAAGCAATCAACCATGATGCCAAGGATCTGGTTCGCCCTCCAAAACACTTACCTCACTCACTGTACTGTTTTTTGTTTTTTGCTTTTCTTTTTTTGCTATGCTGGCTATTAAAGCATGCGAGGTAGGTTGTATTTATTTGGAAAAATCTTATTGGGCTTATATCCCATACCTTTTAGTGTTCCAGCCTGTTACGTGGGATGCTAAGATTATTACTGTTTTTGCTAATTATTCATCTTTTTAGGAGGCCCCACTCTTTTTTCATCACAAGTCAAAACTGTTATTAATCAAAAATTTTTCTTTTTCAGGTTGTTCTACTTCTCCTCCAACATGTTTTAATTTACCTAAAATATCAGAATGCTCCCTTGATATTTCAGGTTGTTTAAACTCACGTATAAACCCACTAATAAAACTCACATATGAGTCACATATAGTAACTGATAGCCTCCCTTATCTTCCCAGAATGGCAAATGACTGAGATAATATATTTCTTAAATTATTGATGCTGGGGAACTCTGACCCTAAATTAGCAACTAGGCCTGGTAGGGACATGTGGGTACCACAGATCGAGGCCTCGGGGGCCACAATCATGCTGCCGTGCCCCATTCCGGTAAATGGAGACTCTGGTGACCTAAAAGACGCCTCCCACGTGCAACACGATGGGAAACCATGGCTCCCCAGGGAAATGTCCATGTGAGCGGAGGATGATGGAGTGATTGGGAGAGGAAGGGGCCCTAACCCCGCCCAAGGGTGGCAGACAGGCCGATCGTAACCTGGACTGCCCTTGGCATTGCCATACTGCCTTGATCTCTCTGTGCCCGATGGCCACCTTAGTTTGGGTGTGTCTGTTCTGTGAGCTCACACATGTCTTTGCCATGGGGCACGAGGGTGGATGGTGGAGGCCAGTCTTCTGGGGCACGTGGTTGAAGGCACAGGAATGAAATGCCCAGTGGCCACCTTTGAAAACTCCCATGAACAACAGGCCAGAAAGTGCCTTTTCCTCTCCCATCTCTGAGGAAGACTCCTTGCACTGGGTGTCAGGAGTGGTGTCGGTGGTGGTGGTAGTGATGATTATTATTTGGAGTTGGAATCCTTCTCTGTCGCCCAGCCCAGAGGGCAGGGGCACTCTCACCACCACCGCAGACTCCAGCTTCCATGTTCATGCAATCTTCCCACCTCGGATCCCTGAGTGGCTGGAATCACAGACCTGCACCACCACACCCGGATAATCTTTGGACTTATTATTGGTGGCCGAGATGTGGTTTCGCCCAGTGTCCAGGGCTGATGTTGAACCTGCAAGCTCAGGCTGGGTCTCTGTAGGGCCAGGATGCCAGACTGAGACTCTGAGTCCAGCCTGTGGTTGTGTTGGTGGTGGTGTTTGGTATTATTTTTCTCAGATGGAGTCCCAATCAGTCACCTAGGACAGAGCACAGGGGCCCGCTCTCTGCCACCATGGCCTCCACCAGAGGGTCACCAGCAATCCTTCTGCTGTCTCCCGAGTGGTCATAACGACAGGCGTGTGCCACCATGCTTGGCTCATTTTTTTGTCTTCTTGTAGAGATGAGGTCTTGACAAAGTGCCCGTGCTGGTCTCGAACCTGGGTCTCAGACTTTCCAATCGCCTTGGTCTCCCAGAGTGCTGAGATGAGGGTGTGAGGCCCTACTCCTGGCCTACACAGCTTTCTCAGGGCCCCCCCCCACGAGGCCCACTGCTTTCCAACAACCCGGGACACCGGAGAGTTGGGCCAGAGTCGCCTACCAAGCCCTCCCATGGGAGATCGCTGGTGCAGGGGCGTGTCTCCACATGGGCACCACCACTCCACCAGCCTCATTCCCTAGGGTCAATCCCCTCCTTCCTCCCAGGGGCCACCACGGTGAAAGGGAGGGCTTGACTCTCAAATCTACAGGGGGTGGTGATGGCCAGGTGACTCACACCTGTCTCCTTACTAGGAGGCCAAGAAAGGAAGATGGCCAGAGCCCAGGAGCTCGAGACCAGGCTGAACACCATAGCAATCCCCCAACTCCACCCCAAGCAAAACACAGAAAACTTTGGTTGAGGGCAGTCCTTGGCGGAAGGATCGCCTCTGGACCAGAGTTCAAGACAAGTCAGGAAGATCAGGTTTTGGACCGAATGGAAAGCCTGTGATTGCAGAAGTTTGGGATGCCCACCCTGACAGGATGGCCTGAGTTGTGTGGTTTGAGAGCACCCTGAGCAAACTAGTGAGGAAAGGAAAGGAAAGAAAGAAAGAAAGAAAGAAAGAAAGAAAGAAAGAAAGAAAGAAAGAAAGAAAGAAAGAAAGAAATCCATTCTCCTGCAAACATTCTACCCTCAGTCTGCCCACTCCCACTCCCCCAAATGTTAGGGTCACCCACGCTCATCAACCTCCAGCCCCTTCCTCTCCAATGGCTGCCCCCATTTGGTGCGGGAGTTACCAAGGTTCCCTGGCCACGTTCCTGCCAACTCTTCTCTCCTAGGTGTGAAATGTGCCCCTGGCAGGCCAAACAACAGAATTGGCAATGAGGGCCTTCTGCCAAGAAAGCCCAGAGACACATCCTTCACCCGGGGATATTTCTTCCACCCAATCCCATTTTTTGTCTCTAATGCCAGTCACCCTGTGAACAGACCACTCGCAGTTGAGAATCTGTGTACGATTCTGATATATATGGAGACAGGGACTGCCTCTGTGGTCCAGGCTGGGATCCAAGGACAAGACAGTGTTTCACAACCAGCCTCAACACTGTGGCCTCTGGTGATCCTCCCACCTCAGCCTCCAGAGTGGCCTGAACAAGGGGAACCTCAATCCCAGACCCCCCGTTTGGATAGGTGCTAGACGGGGTCTCCCTGTGTGGTCCAAGCTGGTCTTGGGCTCCTGGATTCCAGCCATCCTCCAGCCTCAGCCTCCCAGAGCACTGGGATTCCAGGCATGGGCCACCACTCCAGGCCTCCTCGTTCATTTTCAATGAAGGAATGAGGTGGGGCTTGGGGGCTCAGCCTCGTCATCACAGCATTTTCAGTGGCCGAGGCCAGCCGCTGGCCCGAACTCGGTGAGACTTCATCTCTCCCCCCCATCCCAAATGAGCCAGGCATGGTTGCATGTGCTTGTCATTCCGGCTCCTCGGAAGGCCATGTCAGGCTTGCTGGAGCCCAGCAGCTTGAGGCTGCAGTGGCCAGGATTGAACCCCCTCCCTTGAGCCTGGGCCATCGCCCAGTGAGACTCTGACTCAAAAAAAGGAAAAAAATGAAAAAAAGAAGAGCATCCATTTCTGTATGGAGTTGGAATCATTGTGGACAGAGTTCATTTTGGACGGAGGCCACAGACTTGGGCTTCGAGTTCCCAAAAGATGGTGGATCAGCAGACAATCTGACTGTGGCTTTGGGAAGCCAATGCGGGGGACTGCTGGAGCCAGGAGTTTGAGACCAGCTTGGGCCACGTTTCGACACCTTGTCACTCCCCGGGATGCAAACACTGGAGTCGCGTGTGGTGGCACCCTCAGTCCTGGCTACTTGGGATGCAGTGGACTCCATCCCAGGGTGCTCCTTTGTGTCACCCTGGCCAACAGGACGTGCAAGTCCAAGCCGGGCACCATGGATCACAGCTGTCAGCCCTGCACACAGGGAGGCTGAGGCGAGAAGCTGCCTGAGCCCAGGGTTTGGAGATAAGCCCAGGCGACCTTGCCAGACCTCAATTTGGTGTAAGATCTCCAAATTTGGGTCAGGTGTGATGGCCCATGGAGTCTCAGCTGCTCAGCGACTGAGGCAAGAGGACCACCTGAGCCCAGAGGTTGAAGCCCCGGAGCGACAATCATGCCCCTATGCTCCATCCTGGCACATGGAGACTTTGGCAACAAAAAAGACACCTCCCACATGCATCAAGATGGGTGTCCATGGCTCCCCAGGGAATAGTCTGCGTAGGCATGGGACGATGGTGTGATAGGGAGAGAAAGGGCTCCTCCTCACTCCCAAACGAGGAAGACAGGGTGACCAGAACCAGGACTGGTGGCGGCATTGCTGAACCACCTTACGCTCTTTGCCCAACGTCCGCCCTAGCTCAGGGCCTTCTGTTCTGTGAGTTTACACACATCTTTACTGTGGGACACAAATGTGGAGTGTAGAGGCAGACCTTCTGGGGTGCATGGACAAAGGTGCGGGATGGAAGTGGCCAGTGCCCACATGTGAAATCTCCATTGAATGACAGGCCAGTAAGTGCATTTTCATCTCCCATCCCTGAGGGTGACACCTCATGCTGGTTGGCAGAGGTGGTGGTGGTGGTGGTGATTATTATTATTTGGAGTCAAATTCCCATCTGTAAGACTTGAGCACAGGAGCACGCTAAAAGTCACCTCAGACTCCCCTGGCTGTGCTCAAGCGATCCTCTCGCATCGATCTTCAGAATGGTTGAAACCACAGGCCTGCACCACCACACACAGTTAATCTTTGAATTTATTTTTGATGGCCGATATGAGGTCTTGCACCATGTACCAGAATGGTGTCAAATCCGCAGGCTCCTGCTGTCCTCTCACCTGGGCCTCTGAAGGGCCAGGATGCTAGACTGCATCCCTGAGCCTGGCCGTGTTTGTGGTGGTGGTGATTGTCAATATTTTTCTGAATTGGAGTCTCACTCTGTCATTCAGGCCATGGCATTGGGGCCCGCTCTCAGCCCCTGCAGCCTCCACCAACTGGGCTCCAGCGATCCTCCAGCCATGACCTTGCAAGTGGCCAGATAGAAAGGCCTGCATCAACAAGCTCGGCTCATTTTTTTGGCTTTTGTAGAGATGAGGTCTCATCAATGTGCCAGGGTTGGTCTCGAACCCAGAACTCAGACTATCCTCTCACCTCGGCCAAACCAGAACAGGCATGATCCACTGCACCCATCCTCCACAAGACTCTTTGGTACCACCACGAGGCTCACTGTCTTACTATAACCTGGAACCCCAGAGAGGGTGGTCGGATTTGCCAGCAGAGTCCTTCATGGTGGGAGTGCCTGGCACATGGGCATGTCTCTTCCAGGGCACCCACCTTTCCTCCCACCTTTTTCCCCAGGGAGGACCCAATCTTCCCTCCCATGGGGAGCCTTGGTTAAAGGGAGGGAATGGCTCTTAAATTTCAATGTGGCGGGGACAGCCGGGTAACTCACACCTGACTCCTTGGCATTCTGGGATGCTGAGATGGGAAGATGGCTGGAGCCCAGTTGCTTGAGACAAGGTTGGACACTATTTAAGCCACCACCTCGACCCAAGCAGAACATAGAAAACCTTGGGTGAGGGAAAGACTCGTGGGAGGATAG
>NW_007261245.1:9813-13350 GCF_000164805.1 Carlito syrichta
CCCACTAAGAGAGGATGGCCCAGGTTGGGTGGTTTGAGAGCAGCCTGGGTAACCTAGTGAGGAAAGAAAAGAAAGACGGAAAGAAAGAAAGAAAGACAAAGAAAGAAAGAAAGAAAGAAAGGAAGGAAGGAAGGAAGGAAGGAAGGAAGGAAGGAAGGAAGGAAGGAAGGAAGATAGGATGGAAGGAAGAAATAATGGAAAGAAAGGAAGGAAGCAAGGAAGATAGGAAGGAAGGAAGCAAGGAAGGAAGAAAGGAAAAACAAAGAAAGAAATCCATTCTTGTGCAAATTTTCTTCCCTCAGTCCTTAACCCCAGCCACCCCCTTATTTGAGAGTGTACCAAGCTCAGCACCTATATACATCAACCTCCACCAAATGACTGTCATCGCTTTGGTTCAGGAGTTCCCACACTCCCTGGCCGTGTTCCTGCTGGCTCTCCTCTCCGAATTGTGAAATATGGCCCAGGCAGGCTGAAACTCTGACTCGAAAACTAGGACCTTCTACCAAGAAATCCCAGGGACACATCCCTCACCTGGGGGAATTTTCTCACCCCAATACCATTTTTCCTGGCTCTAAAGTCAGTCGCCCTGTGAACACACTATGTGCAGTTGAGAATATGTGTATGATTCTCATGTTTTTGGAGACAGTGTTTGGCTCTGTGGCACAGGCTGGTACGCAGGAACATGACCATCATTCACCACCAGCCTCAAAATCATGGGCTCCAGCGATCATCCCGCCTCAACCTCCAGAGTGGCAGGAATACAGGCACCCCCGACCCTAGACTCCCTGTTTGGATGGGTGCAGAAATGGGCTTTCCCTGTGTGGTCCATGCTGGCCTTTGGCTCCTGGGCTTTAGTCATCCTCCCACCTCGGTCTCCCAGAGCGCAGGGATTTCAAATATAGTCTGCTGCACCAGGCCTTCTTGTTCATTTTTAACGAAGGATCATGGCTGGGATGGGGGCTCAGCCTCGTCATCCTAGCACTTTCTGATGCAGAGTCCACTGGCCGGCCGAGCCTGTGGACCCAGACATGCCTGGGCACCTCGGCGAGACTGTCTCTACCCTTCATCCCAAAGGAGCTGGGCATGGTGGCACATGCCTGTTGTTATGGCTCCTTGGATGGCCAGGGCAAGACTTGTGGGAGTCTGGTGGGACAAGGCTGTGGTGGCCAGAAGTGAGCCACCGCCTTCCAGCCTGGACAACGGAGTGAGACTCCCACTCAAAGAAAAAAGGAAAAAAGGAAATTAAATAAAAGCATCCATTTGTGTATGGAATCGGGAACATCATGAACAGACAGAGATCATTTGGGAAGGTGTCCCCAGCCTTGGGCCTAGAGTTCCCAAAAGATGGTGGATCGGCAGACAATCCGTCTGTGTCTTTGAAAGGCCGAAGTGGGAGACCCCTTGTTCCCGGGACTTTGAGACCAGTCTGGGCCACGTAGCACAACCTCGTCGCCCCACGGAATGCAAACTCTGGAGTTGTGCGTGGTGGCACCTGCGGTACTGGCTACACGGGATGTGGTGGCCCCCCTCCTGGGGCATTTCTTTGCATCGCTCCCACCAACAGATCATACAAGTAAGGCCGGGCACTGTAGCTCATGGTCATCAGCCCCATGCCCTGGGAAGCCGATGCAGAAGGCTGCCTGAGCCCAGGGGTCAGAGAGCAGCTTGGGTGATGTGGACAGACCTCATGTTGGTGAGAGGTCCCCAAAATCGAGTGAGGCATGATAGCCCACAGAGTCCCGGCTGGTCAGGTGCCAAGGCAGGATTGCCAATTGAGCCCTGCAGATAGAGGCCCCAGGAGTCACAATCATGCCGCTGCATGGCAGCCCTGTAGTTGGAGACTCTGGCAACGCAAATGATGCCTCTCACATGCATCATGACAGGCATCTAAGGCTCCCAAGGGAAAGGGCCACATGTGTGGGTGGTGATACAGTGATCGGAAGAAAAAATGGCCCTCCCGAACCTGAAAGTGGCAGATCAGGTGACCAGAACCTGGGCTGGTTGCAATGTTGCAGCACTTCTTTAATCGCTCTGTGCCTGGTGTCTGCCCTTGGTGGCTTCTGTTCCATGGGCTCACATGCATCTTTGCTTTGGGGCTTGAATGTGGAGGGTGAAGGCAGGGCTTCTCGGAAACCTGACCGAAGGCATGGGATGTACTTGCCCAGTGGCCATCTTAGAAACCTCCCACAAACGACAGATGGGAAAGTGCCTTTTTCTCTCTCATCCCTGAGGGTGACTCCTCACGCTGGGTGGCAGGAGTGTTGGTGGTGGCGGTGGTGGTGATTATTAATATTTGGAGTCAAAATCACACTCTATTATCCATGCTTTAGTGCAGGTGCAAGTTTATGGGCTCCGTGGACTCCAGCTGCCTAGCTCAGGCGATCGTCCCACAACACCCCGTAAGTGACTGGAACCCCAAGCCTGCAAAACCACGACTGGCTAATCTTTGGATTTATTTTTGTTGCCTAGTGTCCCGGAATGGTCTTGAACACACAGGCTCAGGCCATTCACTCATCTCGACCTTTCAAGGGCTGGGATGCCAGGCTGAGCCCCTGAGCCTGGCCTGTGTTTGTGGCAGTGGTGGTTGGTATAATCATGCTGAGTCTCAGTCACATTCCATCACTCAGGCCGTAGTGCAGGGGCCTGTTCTTGACCACCATGGCCTCCACCACCTGGGCTGCGGTGATCCTCCCACCCCAGCCTCCCAAGTGGGCAGAACGACAGGTGTGTGCCACCACACTTGGCTCAATTTTTTGGCGTTTTGTAGAGATAAGCTCTCCCCAAGGTGCCCAGGTTGGTTCAATCCTGCAGGCTCAGGCCATCCTCTCGCCTCAACCTCCCATAGCACCAGGTGACAGGCATGATCCCTCACCCCCAGCCTTCACAACCCTCCTGGGACCCACTGCAAGTGCAGCTCCCTTCAGATGACACGGAACCCTGGTGAGGGTAGCTAGAGTCACCCGCCGATCCCACCATGGGGCAGCGCCTGGTGTAGGGGTGTGTCTCTGCTGTGGTGCACACCCCTCCACTTGCCTCAAACCCCAGGCTGGACCTGCTCACCCATCCGAGGGGCTGCCTCGGGGAAAGGGTGGATGAGACTCTCAAACTGTGGGGGACCCGCCAGGCGACTCACGCCTGTCTCCTTGGAACTTGGGAAGGCCGAGATGGGAAGATGGTTGGATCCCAGAAGCTGAGATCATGCTGGACACCATAGCAAGCCATGATCTCTACCCCAAGTAAAACCCAGAAAACCATGGATATGGGACGGCCTTGGTGGAAGGATCTCCTCCGGCGCTGAATTCAAGATCAGGCTGGATAATTAGGATGTCGACCAAATGGAAAGCCTGTGATTGCAGTGGATTTGGAGTACCAGGACAAGAGGATGGGCCGAGTAGGGTGGTTTGAGAGCTACCTGGGCAAACTAGTAAGGAAAGCAAAGAAATAAAGGATGGAAGGAAGGAAGGAAGGAAGGAAGGAAGGAAGGATGGAAGAAAGATAGGAAAGAAAGAAAGAAAGAAAGAAAGAAAGAAACTGCTG
>NW_007261246.1:0-10195 GCF_000164805.1 Carlito syrichta
GTGGGATGCAGACATGATGGGGATATAGACATCGCATAAAGAAAGAGATATCACAAATAAGGGTGTATCTGAATATACTGTGCATGCCTGAATATTAGGCAACTTTCCCCAAAATATTATTTCTGTAAAAAAAAAGTCAATTTATATTTGAGGCGTGGCCAAGTATGTCCTATCCGAGGGATACTGTAACAAGTACTTTGTTCTGAACAACAAATACCATTGAATGGAGATTCATTAAACCAAAACAGCTTCAATCATTGGTAGTTTTGGAAGTTGTGGAAATAATCTAATGTATGCAAATTTTTAAAAATAAAAAATTAACATGGACTTAGGCATTACATGTTAGATATCATGTTAACAAAACTGTCAAGATTCATTTAAGTGGTTATACTGTGGGAGGGTCACAGGATGATTTTATTTTATAAGGAAAAGGTAGCCCTAATACTATGCAAATGGGTACATGTGGGTGAGATAAAATTTCCAGTAATAATATTACCCTCTCAGATTCAAAAAATTAAATAAAAGTAACAATTTGTAGTAAACTACATTGGGTGATTCAAAAAACAGCTCTAAGGACCACAAAGGCTATTATGCTTCTTGGCTGGAACCAAGATGCATGTGAAGAGTTCCAATAAAAATGGTATTGTTAGACATGAGTTCAAAAAATAGGTGCTAAGGCCAGGCACAGTGGCTCACACCTGTAATCCCAGCACGTTGAGAGGCCAAAGCAGAAGAATCACTTGAGCTCAACCCAGGAGTTCGAAAACAGCATAGGTAACATAGTGAGACCTCATCTCAGCAAAAAATAAAATAAAATAAAACAAAAGAGTTTAAAGATAAAAAAATTATCTGGGCATGGTAGTGCATGCCTATAGTCCTAGCTACTCAGGAGGATGAGGCAGGAGGATCCCTTGAGTCCAGGAATTCAAGGCTGCGGTGAGCCATAATGGTGCCACTGCACTGCAGCATGGGTGACACAGTAAGACTCCCAAGTTAAAAAAAAAAATTTCCAAAGTACTATATCATTATAATGAAGATATAATTTTAAACATGTAAGATTAAATTAGTGAATTAAATATCACAAGAAAACATTTAACTCAGCCATTTCCATTGCACTGACCATGCTTATCATAGCCAACAGACTTATTTGGAGATTATTTCATGAGAGAAATGGTGTCTCACCATATATTGACATTGGTGTTACATTTGTCCTTACTCAGAAGGGGAATGAGTGCATACAACGTGGTTAGGGGCAGAAGGTTTAGATGAACAGGAAGCTGGATGAAGGACTGGCTCAGGAATAAAGAATGGTGACATGTTTTCTTATTTTTTTCACAGCAAGTTTGCAAGTATGTTCTGTACTAAGAAAAATTGGGACACTCTGGTCTGGAGGATAAGAACTAATTCACTTGAGCTTATTTTGTTCTATTTCAGAACAGTGAGTGCTTAAGGAGTATTATTCATTGATGGTTGAGATGTGCCATGAGACTGTAACTGCGGTATCTTTCTAACTCATTACATAACACAACAGAATGAAATCTGAAAGACACAAAATGTGGAGAAATGTTCCACATAATAAATCATGTGTGGTGCATATTTAACCCTCTTTACAAGTTTCTCTAGCTAGTTGTTGAAATCCACTGTTGGGATTTTTCCTGACAAAAAGTCCTCTTTTTGTTGGGCATTTTCAACATATAGTCATATTTTGAATTGTTGCCAGCTTAGATTCTTTCTCTAGGCTCCATGGCTGTCTGTTCCACCAAGACAAATAAGAACTGGCCCGACCCCACATCGTTTGTGGTGCTGAGCAGTGATTTTTCCATATCTGCCTGTCTTTGGGTTCACCCCAGGAGGAAGGGTGAGCCTGGTTTATTGAGTTCTCATTTCTCACAAAGCAGCATGAGGTCTGAGCAGTTTTTTGGCAGGTCCAGGCCAAAGGAATTCGGCCATGGTTCCAATTGGCTCGTATCCATAGGTGTCATGAAAGACAGCCTCAGAGACAGAAAAATAAATAGGCCAATTAAGCAATGCCGAGAGCAGACTATTTTATACTCATCTCTGCTCTTTTGATTGGTATTCCAACTGCAGAAGTTTCTAGATTTTAATGATTTCCTGGCGTCCATCCCCCATGCTGCAAATGAACACTTTTTTTCCATTGTCCAAGTGCCTCCCTTTAGAGTTAGAGTGTGGGACAGTTAATTAACATATTTATTTTGTGGTGCCTGATGCAGCAGGTTAGCAAAATGAAAACAGATGAAGGAGATTCATTCTAACACTTGATTGCTGTGAATCCACAGCTGACTGTTCATCTGCAAACTGGCTAATGAATGCTTCCTCGATTCCTTTCTTTCTGCAAAACTTGGCATATGTAGGCTGCATGAGTACATCCCACCCTGGCCAGGCCTTCATGTCCCCAGAGGATGCAAGCATGGGAACACCAGTGTGAGACCAGGTATTGCCATGAAAGTCAGCAGGGGGAATACCCAGGCCTCCTCCTGGGTAGGGGCCAGATGTGTGACAGTGGCCACCACTCACCAACTTCATTTTTGGTGACTGAGGCTGTTTCACCTGCAAAGATATAAGCTCAGTGGGTTACTCTAAAACCGACCTTCAAATTCAATCAATACCACAAAACTAACCATGGTTACCTGAAAAAAACAAACCAGAAAACGTTCAAATAGGTAGATTTCATTTGCAAAATAGACTGTGAAAAATGCTAGGGCATGGGTCTTAAACCAACAACTTTTGACTCCATACCTCTTACCATTACAAATGTGAAGGCAATTGATAACTAGGAATAGCAGTAGCCGTCACTTGTTGAGTACTTACTCTGTGCCAGACTAAGTTCTATACATTACCTTATATAATTTCACAGTTGTCCTATAAGATGGATGTGAGTATTAGCCCCATTTTACATATGAGAAAACCAAGACCTATACTCGTTATTTGTTCAAGGAGACACAGCTAGAAGATTGTAGAGCCAAGATAAGTCTGTCTGACTCTAAATCTATTCTCTTTCTCCTTTTTTTTTTTTTTTGAGTCTGAGTCTCACTCTGTCGCCCAGGCTGGAGTGCAGTGGCATCTCAGAGCCACCACAACCTTGACCTGTTGGACTCTGGTAATTCTTCCACCTCAGCCTTCCAAATAGCTGGAACCACAGGTGTGTGCCTCCATGCCCAGTGAATATTTTATTTATTGTAGAGATGAGGTCTCATTAACTTGCCCAGGCTGGTCTCAAACCCCTGGACTTAGGCAATCCTCTCACCTCTGCCTCCCAAAGTGATAGAATTACAGGCATGCATGAGCCTGCTCTCTTAACTGAGTACTTTACAACCTTCTGGCTAAACCTGCTCTCTTAACTGAGTACTTTACAACCTTCTCTTCTAACATGGAATCATTAGGGGTAATTTTAATCAAGAAAAGGGAGGGTATATTTGGAAAAGAAAAAAAAATGGAGAATGAAGGAAAATGAGTGAAAGTTAAATCTACACTCTAGGGGGTTCCGGTAAGATGGCGATGGCATAGGTGGATTTGTGAGATTCTCCAAATGTGAGTTCCCAAAAAGAATCTTACTTTTCTTTCCCCAACCCCCTGCCCACCGCCAGCTGCACTGGTCCATGGCCCAGGGACCTTCGGTCCCACACAGGGCCGGATACTGTGGCCCCAGCTGCTGCTGCTCTACTATATGTGACTTCTGCCACATGGGAGTCCCAGGTCTCAGCTCCCTCCCTGGCTACATCATCTCGCCCAGCACCCAGCACCAAGCTGCTGGTCACCCAGAGAGGCTCTGGGCACCTGCCCCTCAGAGATACTGGTCCCATTTCTGGCTGAAGTACCCTGTGATGGACCCAGGGCCATTCTCACTGCCCACCACCTGCCCGTTGGAGCTTTGGAGCTCAGGAGCTCTGGGCCCACCCTGATTGAGGCACTCAGCCCAGCGACTCCATGCTGGTGTAAGGGAACAGCCTATCTAAGGAGGTGCTGATCAGAGGCTCTCAGCTCCAGAGGAGGGAACCCCTGACCCCCTCTTCCACCCCAGCCTGCTGCTGGCACCCCAGATCCAGTGCCCAGCTGTGCAGCTGATCCCCGGTGACTCCCACTCCAGCATAGTCCATCACAGTGGATCACACAGGAAGCCAGATGGGACCCAGATGAGCAGAGAGAAAAGATCTGTGAAAAGTGAAACTGCCACCTCGGCCATTCTCCAGGAAGAGATTTGCATTGCCCCAGTCACCTATCAGCTGCCTCCACCTCGGTTCCTAAGATAACGTCACTAAACAGGAGACAAAGCCCCTCCCCTGCTGAATCAGACAAAGGCAACATCACAGACTCGCAACCTGCAAGTAAATCTAGCTGCCTGCAAGGAAAACAAAGGGGAGAGGCTGGTGATCAGATCTTCTATTTTGACTTTTGATTTTAGTATTTTGACTGTTAGTTTTGCTCACTTTTGTTCATTTCCTGATTTACATTATCTGTTTCATGATTTTATTGGTCTGTCTCTGTGTAGCTACAAGTACTGTTTAGGGAATTTTGCTCACATTTTTTTTCACTTCTCTCTGGCCTTGTGTCTCCTTTTCACCTGTTAGTTGGTATGTATGTCTGTTTTCTCTCTCACTCTCCTCTCTTTCTAACTTCATATTGACCCCCCTTCCTCCATTATTTTCCTCTTCTGTGCCACCTTTTGCTCCAGGGAACAAACTTACATACCGATGCACAGACAGATTATAAGGCAGTGGGAAATAGGTTCCAGTGTGCTCATACACCTGTTGGTGGATGCTGGAATCAGCATATAGATTCTGAATCACAGCTTCCCCCTCAATTAAACCTCAAAACTGCAAAAAGTACAGCCCACAGCTCACATTCCAACCACAAAAGTGAACAAAGTCAGAGGACCCTCATAAGGAAGAACAGGAGATTGCACAAGTGAACAAAAGCAACCCACATTTCCTGAAAAACAGAATTAAAAAAGGATAGGGAAAAGGGGAGAGAGAGAAAAATCTACGTAAATGAAGAAAAACTGAAGGAGCAATATGGGTCCCTCCCAGACCCCTGGGAGGGCAGACACTGAGAAAACTGACTTCAGAATACAAACAATGAAGAGCCCTCAGAATGACTGGTCCCAAACCACAAACCTAGGTATCAAGACATTAATGGAAAGATTAAAAAGAATTGAGGAGAGACAAGAAAAAACTAGGAAGGAGCTGATATTCGAGATAACAGTAATAAAGAATACTGTGAATGAAATAAATAACAAACTGACAATCATGGAAAGCAGAATTACCCAAGCAGAAGAATCTCAAAGCTTGAGGATCAAAATATAGAACTAACCCAAACTCTTAAAAACACAGAAAACAAGCTCAAAAAGATAGAACAAAACCTTCAAGAGATGAGCAATTACTTCAAGAGACTGAACCTAAGAGTAATTGGGCTTACTGAGGCAGAAAGACAGAGACCACACTGGAACAAACTTTCCATGAGATCATTTAAGAAAACTCCCCTTATCTAATCAGTGATGCAAAAATTCAAACACAAGAGATTCAGATAACCCCTGCAAGACAACAAATGAGAAGACCAACTCCTAGACACATAATAATTCGCCTAAACAAAGTAGGCATAGAAGAAAAAATCCTAAAGGCAGCAAAGAGGCCAGATCACCTACCGTGGAAGACCAATTAGAATACCAGCAGATTTATCTACAGAAACCCTGCAGACTAGGTGAGCTTGGAGCTCTATCTTCAAAGTCCTAAAAGATAAACAATTTCAACCAAGAATAGCCTATCAGGTCAAGTTAAGCTTCATCAATGAGGGAGAATTAAAATCTTTCCCAGATATCCAATCCCTAAGAACTTACACTGCCACCAAACCACCTCTACATGAAACACTTAAGAAAGTATAAACACAGAAAAAAGGGAAAAAAGAACAACGTTCTTCACAAGAGTAAAATACACATAAACCAACTCCAAAACCAGAAGAAAGACAAAAAACCAAGTGGAAGAACAACAGCTCTGTAAGAACTCTATGATAGGGATGAACTCTCACATTTCAATAATTAGCCTGAATGTGAATGAACTAAATGCACCACTGAAAAGACATAGAATGGCAAAATGGATAAAATATCACCAGGCAACAATATACTGCCTTCAAGAGACCCATCTCACTAGAAAGGACATGCACAGACTCAAAGTAAGAGGATGGGAAACAAATTTTCAGGCGAATGGAACACAAAAGGAGGAGTCATGATCCTAATTTCAGACAATGTACTATTTAAGCTATCAAAAATTTAAAAAGATACAAAGGGCTACTACATAATGATAAAAAGTTCACTCCCTCAACAAGAAATATCTATCCTAAACATATATGCACCCAACATAGTTGTGCCAACTTTCATAAAGCAACTTCTAGGAAAACTAAAGAAATATATTGACTCTAACACCATCATAACTGGGGACTTCAATACCTCACTCACAACCCTAGACAGATAAAAAAAATCAGCAATGAGATCCGGAACCTCAATGTGACTCTTGACCAAATGAACTTAATTGACACCTACAGAACAATGCTTCCAAAGACCACAGAATACACATTCTACTCATCACCACATGGATCATATTCTAAGATCAACCACATAATTGGTAACAAATCAAGCATAAGCAAATTTAAAAGGACCGGAAATTTACCATTCACCTTCTAGGATCACAATGGAATAAAAATAAACATTAACACCAACAAGGTGCCCCCAAACCCACAAAGACATGGACACTAAACAGCATGATTCTAAACAACTCCTGGGTCAATGATGAAATCAAAACAGAGATCAAAAGACACCTGGAAACAAATAAAAATGAAGAGTCATCTTGACAAAACCTCTGGGACGCCTTGAAAGTTGCAGCAAGAGGGTAATTTATATCCCTACAACCACAAATGAATAAGATGAAAGAAGCACAAATTAACAGCCTAACAAGTCACCTAAGGAAGCTGGAAAAGCAAGACCACAAAAACCCATATTTCAGCAGAAGAATCCAGATCACCAAAATAAAAGCCCAAATCCAGGACATAGAAGAAAAAACGATAATAGAAAAAAATCAATGAAACAAAAAGCTGGTTCTTCGAAAGGATAAACAGAATCGATGGTCCCCTAGCTAGACTGACCAAGAAAAAGATAGAAAAAAACAAAATAAGCACAGTCAGAAACACAAAAGATGAAGTCACATCTGACCCTGAAGAAATACAAAAGATCATTAGCGACTACTATGTACACCTGTATGGAAACAAACTTGAAAATCTCAAGGAAATGGTGGACTTTCCATCATCCCACAATCTACCTAGATTGAAACAAGTAGAAATTGACACCCTAAATAGACCAATAACTATCAAGGAAATTGACTATGTAATAAGAAAACTACCTACAAAAAGAAGCCCTGGACCAGATGGCTTTCCAGCAGAATTCTACAAGACATTTAAGAAGGAGCTGATCCCAATTCTACTGAAAGTATTTCAGGCAATTGAGAAGGATGGAACTCTCCCCAAATCATTTTACGAAGCTAACATCACATTGATACCTAAGCCAGGTAATGACCCAACAAAGAAAGAGAACTACAGCCCAAGATCTTTGATGAACATAGATGCTAAAATTCTCAACAAGATCCTAGCAAACAGGATTCAACAATACATCTCAAAAATCCACCATCATGACCAAGTAGGATTCATCCCTGGGATGCAAGGCTGGTTCAACATTCATAAAACCATAAACGTAATTAAATACATCAACAGATATCAAAACAAAAACCACATGATTTTATCATTAGATGCAGAAAAAACTTTTGATAAAATCCAGCACCCCTTCTTGATAAAAACCCTCGAACATCTAGGCATATGAGGAACATACCTCAAAATAGTAAAAGCCATCTACCTTAAACCCACAGCCAGCATACTCCTAAATGGACAAAATTGGAACCATTTCCCCTGAAAACTGGAACAAGACAAGGTTGCCCACTCTCACCCCTTCTGTTCAATATAGTATTGGAAGTCCTGGATAGAGCAATCAGAGAAGAGAAGGCAATCGGGGTATCCAAATAGGAAAAGAGGAAGTCAAGTTATCTCTCTCTGCAGATGACATAATTGTATATCTTGAAAACCCAAGAGAATCTGTGAAAAACCTCCTTACACTGATAAAGGCCTTTGGCAAAGTCTCAGGATATAAAATAAATGTGCAAAAGATAATTGCATTTAGCCGGGCTCGGTGGCTCAGCCTGTAATCCTGTGCCTGTGGGAAGCTGAGGTGAGTGGATTGCCTGAGCCCATGGGTTCGAGACTCGCCTGGGCAGGAGAGACCTTGTCTCTACAATAAATCAAAAATTAGCCGGGCATGGTAGCACAAGCCTGTAATCCCAGTGACTTGGAAGGCCAAGGTGGAGGGATCGCCAGAGCCCAGCAGGTCGAGGCTGCGGTGGCCAGGAGCAGCTACTGCATTCCAGTCTGGGCGAAAGAGTGAGACTCCAATTAAAAAAAAAAAAAAAGATAATTGCATTTCTTTACAGCAATAAGAAACAAACAGAAACCCAAATAAAAAGCACAATTCCATTCACAATAGCCACAAAAAAGAAATACCTTGGCATCTTCCTAACCAGAGATGTGAAAGACCTTTACAATGAAAACTATAAAACTCTGCACAAAGAAATCAAAGATGACATAAACAAGTGGAAAAATATCCCATGCTCATGGGTTGGAAGAATCAACATTGTGAAGATGTCCATCTTACCTAAGGCAATCTACAGATTCCATGCAAAATCCATCAAATTACCGGCAACATTCCTCTCAGACCTAGAAAAAACAACACAGGAATTCATATGACCAAGAATAGCCAGAACAATCCTCAGAAAAAAATAAAAACAAAAAAAATAACAAAGCAGGCAGTATCACATTACCAGACTTCAAACTTTACTATAAAGCAACAATCATCAAAACAACTTGTAACTTGTATAGGAACAGGCATATAGATCAATCAAATAGAATTGAGATTCCAGATGCAAAACATCAATTCCTCAACCAACTCATCTTCGACAAAGTTTTCACCACTTAACACTGGTGAGAGGAGAACCTATTCAGTAAATGGTGCTGTGAACACTGGCTGACCACATGCAGAAGATTGAAACAGGACCCCTATCTAGCCACATACAGAAAAATTAACTCCAAATTGATCAGAAACCTAAATTTCAAACCTCAAACCATAAGAAACTTAGAAAAGGAAGGACATACCCTCATGGAAGTTGGAACTGGCATCCAATTCCTGAACAAAACCTGAAACCCACAAGCCATAAGAGATAAGATAGACAAGTGGGACCTCATTAAACTGACAAGCTTCTGCAAAGCCAAAGAAACCCTCAAGAGTGCAGGGAGACAGCCTACAGACTGGGAAAAAGTATTTGTCAATTCCAGGTCTGAGAAAGGCTTAACATCTTGGATCTACAAGGGAACTCAAACGTGCTAAAAAGAAAACAAACAAACAAACCCATTATAAAATGGGCAAAAGATATGAACAGACAATTTTCAAAGGAAGACATCCAAGCAGCCAACAGACACATGAAGAAATGTTCAACCTCACTAATCATCAGGGAGATGCAAATCAAAACCACACTGAGATACCACCTATTCCAGTCAGAATGGCAATTATCAATAACTCAAAAATAACAGTTGCTGGAAAGGGTGTGGCAAAAAGGAAACACTTCTACACTGTCGGTGAGATTGCAAACTGGTGCAACCTCTGTGGAAAGCAGTGTGGTGATTCCTAACAGCTCTAAATATTAACCTTCCATATGACCCTGCAATCCCCCTACTGAGAATATACCCTGAAGAACTCAAATCACTCTATTAAAAAGATACCTGCACACAAATGTTTATCGCAACATTGTTCACAATAGCAAGAACCTGGAACCAACCATGCTGTCCATCAAAAGAGGATTGGATTAAAAAAATGTGGCACATATAAATGATGAATACTATGTAGCCATAAAAAGGAACAAAATCTGTTGGGAGCCAGCCCTGGAGGCCCTCCTGATTGACAAAGTCCAGGTGCGCTGAGGACCCCCGTCCGCAAAGCGAGTCTGGGCAGCAGAGGCCCTTCTATCTTCCATCCTTGCTGTTGGTACGACTGAAGAAATTCTGTGCAGTCGTGGAAGAAGAAAATGGCATGTTTATG
>NW_007261247.1:0-13150 GCF_000164805.1 Carlito syrichta
TGTGTTGTCAGGGCAGTCAGTTCTGTGATTCTGGGAGGTGGGCTGGTCGGCAGTCATGAAAGTCTAATGACAGTTGGGCCAGCTTGGTTTTGTATAGCTGGAAAACAAATGCCTAGAGTAGAGTATTCAGTACAAGACACACTCGGGAGTTGCAGAGCAACGATCAATAACTACCTCCAGAAAGCTTGTTCTGTCGTTGGCTAATGATTACGAAGTAGGGAGTGGAACAGACGCTAACGAAGTATGACAACGCTGAAACAATGTTAATGTGACTGTCCTTTAGCTAACACTACTCCATTTTGACTTCACCCATTCTTTTCTCCCTTGTGCTGTTTTAAAATATTCTTATTTACAGCTAGGGAACAGGGGCAGAGGTTAATCTTCTCTAACTGCTTCTTGCCGGATGGGGCATAGAGAGGTCCTTACATGCCTTCCCAACTGGAACAAGAGGATTGTACTTTAGAGTAAAATAGCACAGAGTAAATTTACTTTGAATAAAGCAAAGGGCAAAATCACAGGCGATTATACCTAAACAAATCCAAGCTACATGGAGATTAAAATTCAGGCTGAGGACTTCTGAAACCTGCTGTGTTATCTGGGAAGTAAATGTAGTACCGGATTCGCTTTGTAAGGAGAAAGGAAGGCCAAAATGAGGAATTATTTATTAGGCCCTGGAAACCATCGAGGGTTTTTCTGAGGTCGTTGGAAGGCCTCCGGCCATCCCAAAACGGTACCAATGAAAGTTAACAGATATTTATAGTTCTTGTACCTGGGCATATGAGTAAAATCAGGTTGCCAGTCCTGTCTCAGGAAGTGTCCCCTTAACCATGAGTGGGGAGAGAAGGCAGAGGCCCTAAATGCCCCAGGTACTGTCCAGCAGATGGGGCAGGCTTGAGTGGTAGACTTTAACTTAGAGGCTAGATTGGAACTAGCCTATGAACTGTGAGCTTAAGAGCTTGTAGAAGGTTTTTTCCCTCCATGCAGTGAGCTACGAAGGTGTGTGAGAATTTCAGCCTCCTGAATGGCAGGTGGAATGAGTCTTTCCTGGAGTGTTAGCCATGGCCCATTTTTTTATAGCCCCTCACCACTGCAGATGCTGTATTTCTTCCTCTGGGTATCCAGGGGTAACCGAGGGAATAGCATGCACCTCCGAGGCCGGATAGGGAGCAAGGACTGCTTTCCTAGTCTCTCTCCTAGCCTTGCCCTCAAAGAGACTTGCAACCTTTGGTGTTCTATCAATAATATGTAAGTCTTGACCAAGTGGCAAGTTTTATCTGGTTTGCAGACTGGAAGAATAGGAGTGTTATAGGGAGAATTCGTGGGTTTAAGGACCCTAGCCACAAGGAGCTTGGTGATTAAAGGCTTAAGACCATTCAAGGCAGAGTAGCTGCTGGGATAATAAGGCTTGTTAGTAAAGGAAAGTGAGTCCTTAGCTGAACGAAAATAGGTGTAATATGAGGCTCTGTCTGGGGTAGGATCCCACACTTGAGAGAGATCCTGCTTCTTAATGTGAGGGGAACACACGGAAGTAGTATGTCACGCTGGGAGGATCCTGGATGGGAGAGGGCTCAGGGGAGTCAATTGCCCTATGATGCACTCCTATGAGGCAAATGTTTGAGGGTTCTGATAAAGAATAATACGGGTCCTCAGTAAATACTTAGCATCTATTCCAAGTAAAGGAGCGGGCAAGTAGGGATGACTAGAAATGAATGGTAGACCATTTGATTTCCCGGCAGGCTCAGAAGAGGCAGTGTGGTAGGAGCTTGGAAATAATGCCACCAACCCCCACTATATGGACAGGGGAAGGAAAAAGAGGACCTGGAAATTGAATTAAAATTGACAGGGCAGCCATGTATTGATAATGAGCAAAAAATCCTATTAGCTACAGAGACCTTCACTCGAGGATCAAAGACCCAGAAGGTCGGCTTCTGAGACTGAGCACAAAACTGAAGGGCATGCAGCATGTGTCTGAGTGTGGACAGACGGTGCCCTTGTGCATCGATTAGGTGGTGTTGCAGGGAACTGAAAGCACCCCCCCGCCTCAGACTATGCAGAAGGTGTAATCACTTCACCAGTATCCAACCTGGCCACATTTAGGGAATGGGGTCAGCGGAGTAGGCTGGGTATAGTCTTTTGCCCAGTGTCCTGTTTGATGACACTCGAAGCAAGGTCCTGTTGGCAGGCACCTAGCCCGATTATGTCCTGAATTCCTCGAGTTTAAGTCTCTGTTTCTTTGGTCCTCAGCTTAGCAAGTGCTGGTGTCAGAAACTGGAAGGTGCATCTCTTTTTTTCCCTGTCGTCCCTTCATTTCTCTTCCTGGCTTTTAAAAACTTTGAAAGCTGGGTCTAAGAGTTCAGTTTGGGGTGGTTTTGTGGGCCTTTTTATATCTTTTGAGTTATTGCTTATTGTCCAGGGCTGACTAGGAAATGAAATGCATAGTCAAAATGGACTGGCCTTCTGGAGAGTCAGGGTCTACGTCAGAATAGCGCCATATTGCCTCCAAATTGGGTGCCAGAAAAAAATGAAGTGCCGTTTTCATTGCATTCCTGCATAATGTCTTTGAATTTATGGTAGTTGAACTGCTTAACAATGGTCCATTTCATGCCTTGTACACGACAGGGTAACATATGGTCCCACTTTTTCCTGTCTGGGGAATTTGCTTATACTCCCAGTTGGGGTCTTCCCCCGGGACTGCCACTGCACCTGGAGCATACTGACCTGATTGGGAATGGCTAAGTTCATGTGCCTGCTCTCAGGCTTTAGCATAGATACGACTACACTCCTCAGGGTAGGTGGTGGTAGTTAAAATAACACGAATATCTCTCCAATTAAGATTAGAGGAAGGGGAGAGATGTTGAAACTCCTTAGCAATTTAGTTGAATAAGCCTTGGAAGAACCCAGTTTGGACTTAATTTGGGAGAGATCCATCATAGAAAAGGGAACGTGGAATTTAACAAGTCCCTCTGACCCAGCAAACTCCCTGAGAGGGAACTGATGGCTACAGTGAGTACTTGCAAGGGCTTGCAAGAAATAGTATGAACAGGTGAAAGCTTAGGAGGTGGTAGAGAAGGGGGAAGAGAGAGTCGTCCTAAAATGGTCCCCGAGAGGCCAAAAGAGGGAGAAATCATCCACATCCTCAGCTGACATCCGAGATAGAGGATCAGTGAAATTAGCCTGAGTATGTGAATAGCGAGTGAGAAAAAGCCTCCCTTTTATCTCCTCGATGTGTGCTGTAGAGGGCCCTAGTCCCAGCAAAGGCTGCTCCAACCAGTGCATTCAGGAGACTTGGCCAAGATTTCCTCAGAGGGCCCCAAGCCCCAGCAAAAAAAAAAAAAAAAAAATCTTGAATGAAGACAGAAGCAAGCCTCTCAGGTTATGTTTATAGATCGCCTAGCAAGGAATAGGGTAGTACATAAACTCACTGATGATGTAACTTTGTACTGGACAAAGGTGAGGCAGTGAGGAGGTCTGATTGATGTAGCTTGTCTTCAGGAAGTGAAGGCAAGAGAGCAAGCAGCAAGAGGAAAGGACCAAGCACCTCACTTCTCAGGCAGTGGTGATCCAGAACCTTCCTTCAGAGGCCTTCTTGCCTCTCCAAGGAATAACCCTGGAAAAAAGGCCCTCCGTTTCCCTCCCGGATCTAATCTGGTCCACTGGGAGTCTCAGAGAACCTGGCTTAGCGAGGAGGTAGAGAGCAGGCCTTAGTGTCCCACTCTAACGGGCCCCAGCAGACGGCTACCTTCCCTTGCAACCATCCGCCTTGCCAAAGAGAAGCTCCAGCCAAAGCCATCAATTGTCACCACGTTCTAGCAGAGTCCACAGGGAGACAGTATGGAGAATGAGACAGAGGGAAACATTGAGAAAGGGCGATCCCCACATATTGGGGATATATCTTGCATGGGCCACCAAATGCTAGGGTAAAGCGAGACAAGGAATAAAGCAGAGAATAAAGCAAAGAATTGCAAAGGTAAAACAAAAGAGTTTACAAACATTTAACACAGACTATAAATGGGACTGACACAGACAAGAGAGCATGGCACCAGGGATAGAGGAAGGGGTGCTTTTTAAAGTTTTCACAAGGAGACAGGGTAAAAAAAATCTCCAGCAGCAGCATTCCTAAGTATTGACAGCACTAGGCTTGGGTCCTTGACATTGTCAGGGAAACCAGTCCTGTGATTCCAGGTGGTGGGCTGGTCGGCAGTCATGAAAGTCTGGTTATAATTAGGTTGGCTTGGTCTTGCATAGTTGGAAAACAAATGACTAGAATGGAGGAGTAATCTACTACAGTAAAAGATGTACTTGGGAGCTGTAAAACAGTTATCAATAGCTACCTCCAGAAAGTCGGTTCTCTCCTTGGCTAAAGATTAGGAAGTAGGAAGTGGAACAAACAGCCAGCAAAATATGACAAAACGTAAGCAATGTTAAAATGGTTGTTTTTCAGCTTCGTATTGGTACAAGAGCAGGCATATAATATAGACCAATGGACAGGATAAAAATTCCAGGAACAAAACCTCAATTTCTCAGCCACTGGTGAGAGGAGAACCTATTCAGTAAATGGTGCTGGGAAAACTGGCTGACCACATGCAGAAGATGGAAACAAGACCACTACCTATCACCACACACAAAAATCAACTCTAAATGGATCAAAGACCTAAATATAAAACCTCAAAGTATAAGAATCTTAGAAAATGAAGGAGATACCCTTATGGAATTTAGAACTAGCAACCAATTTCTGATCAAAACCCCAAGTATGCATGCCGTAAGAGATAAGATAAATAAGCGGGACCACATCAAACTGACAAGCTTCTGCAAAGCCAAAGAAAGCATCAAGAAAGCAGGGAGAGAGCTCACAGACTGGGAAAAATATTTGCCAATTGTATATCTGACAAAGGTCTAATATCTAGGATCTACAAGGAATCAAATGATCTAAAAGGAAAAAAAAAACAGCCCCATTATAAAGTGGGCAAAAATTATGAATAGACACTTCTCAAAAGAATACATATGAGCAGCCAACAGATACATACAAAAATGCTCAGCCTCACTCGTCATCAAAAAAATGCAAATCACAACCACACTGAGATACCACCTAACTCCTGTCAGGATGGCCATCATCAGTAATAAAATCAACAGATACTGGAGAGAGTGAGGGGAAAAGGGCATACTTCTATACTGTTGGTGGGATTGTACAGTAGTACAGCCTCTGTGGAAAGCAGTGTGGCAATTTCTAAAAGATCTAAAACTTGACCTTTCACATGACCCTCGCCATACCCCTCTGGGAATATACCAGAGGAACTCAAATCACTCTATGAAAAAGATACCCGCACACATGTTTATTGCAGCATTATTTACAATAGCAAAAACATGGAACCCACCATGCTGTTCATCAGAAGAGGACTGGATTTTAAAATGCGATACATAAACACGATGGAATATTACACAGTCATAAGGAAGGACAAAATTATGAACTTCACAGCAATGTGGATAACCTTAGAGGCTATAGTACTGAGTGATCTATCACATAAACAAAAAACTGAGTATCACATGTTTTCACTCATAAGCAGACCTTGGACAATTGTCATAATACTACAAGAAAAGGATTGACATTCGTGGGAAACTGCTGGGAGGGGGTGGTGGCACACCGACCTCAACAAGGGTACCTGCATAATGAACATTTGTATATCTCATCCTGCATTGTACTCCACATATTTAAAATAATTTGTTTTAATTCTGGGGAAAAAAGACATCTTTAATTATGTCAAACAAAGATGATCATTTTAAAAGGATTACTAAAATAAAACTAATAGATTTTTTATGACGGAACTGAAAGCTTTTGCGTGTGAGTTTTTCTTCAAGTCAGAGATGAAGAAGGACTATACGGCTAACTTCCAGATGCACACTGTCAAAACCTAAATAAGAGGTAGGACGAAGAAAGAACAGATTCATGACACAAGCTGACTGGTCTGGGGAAATGCAAGAGGGTGCCTCAGACACAGTTACTGATTCATGAATTTCACAATTTCCTCAGGTGTTTGTATCTTTCTTTCATCCTCCTGTCCATGATGAGACATTTGGCCAACAGACATGACTTGTTGTCTACAGAATATGGCATTCATCATCTTGCACTGTTTGACATAGGAGAATCCTGTACTCCAATTAATATTCTTGTCATTTGAAAAATTCCTAGAACAACTCAACAAATGCAGAGATATGCCGTGTTCATTTATAGGAGGACTCAGCATTCTCAAGATGTGAGTTATCCCCAACTTGACCTGTCCGTTCAGTGTAATCCTCAAAAAAATTCCAGCAACTTATTTTGTGGATATTGACAAACTGATTCTAAAACATATGCAGAGAGGCAAAGACCTAGAACACTAAACCAACTGCTAAATTTTGCTGTGAAACTTAAACTTGTCTAAGACATAAAGTTTATTTTAAAAATATTGAGAAGGGCAATTGCTTCGGGTCCACTCCCACTGTGGGAGATTTTCTGCTCTCTCAATAAATCCTGCTTTTAAAAAAATGAGAAAGTCTGATTAGTCCTTATTAGTATTTAAATTAAAAGATCATCAAGGTAGTATTTTTCAGGAACCTAGTGAGATCAGGTACACTTTAAGGGTTGAAAGGGTGAAGTCAAAATGGAGGCTAACAAACCAGCCTTTTTAATACTTTAAATTTCAATTTTTTTTAACAATCTCATTTCATTTTCACACCCAGAATCTACATATCTTTTGTCAAAGTTGCATTAAAAATTTAATTTCCCCAAAGACACATGATTTAAAAGTCACAATGAAAGTTAGATGGGTTTTCTTGAGTAATGAAATTTAAAACAACCTGCACGGCTTATGTTCCAGCCAGTTCGGCTTTCCCAGTTCAGAAGGCAATAGCCTCACATAGAGTTTTCAGTGTCATCTCTCTACCTGGGAGAACCTGCACGATCTGCTCCTTTGTGACCTCATGCTGTCACCGTGGTATCCAGCTGCTGGATGGAATCCCACCCCCACCAAGAGTAGCCTGGCGCCCAGAGATGAAGGCCTGGGTTGGAGACAGAGACCCCGCCACCTCGACCATGGAGCTTGTATTTCAGGACTCCGTCTATGTGCCCAGCCAGTGTGAGATGAGTGATTCACTTCCTGCGTGCCTGCCTGCTGGCACGTCAGTGCCCACACTGCCCATCACAACTCAAGGAGGTAGCCGGTGGCAGTTTTTCTTTCAGAGCCCCCTGATTGGTGAGCATATCTATGATCCACCATTTGGGTCATGTTGTGGACTCTGATCATCAGCACTTTGGAAAACTTAATGTCACAATCATGGTCTTCAGAGGGACCAGGTGTTTTGTTTTTTGTTTTTTTTTTTTAATGTATTTTAGGGATTTGGGATACAATTCAGGGTTAACTATAAAAATGTTCATTATGCCGGTACCCTTGTTGATGAGGTGTGCCTCATGCCACCCGGCAGAATCCTGCTACTGCCAATCCCACCCTACACCCCTTCCCTCCATAATTTCTCCTACTGTCAATCCTTTTCTAATATTATTATGATAATTGCTCAAGGTCCACTTATGAGTGAGAGCATGTGATTCTCAGTTCATTGCTTCTGTGATAGATCACTTGGTTTTGTAATTTCTAACTCCATCCAAGTTGTTGTGAAGTTCATAATTTTGTGCCCTTTTTTTGGCTGCGTAATGTTCCATTGTGTATATGTACCACATTTTTTTATACAGTCTTCTTTCAATGGGCAGCACCGTGGGTTCCATGTTTTTGCTATTGTTAAAAATGCTGCAATAATCATGCACGTGCAAGTATATTTTAGCAGAGTGATTTAAGCTCCTCCGGATATATTTCCATTATGGGGATTGTGGGCTCATATGAAAGGTCGATTTTTAGACCTTTTGGGATTTGCCACACTGCTTTCCACAGAGGTTATACTAGTTTACACTCCCACCAACAGTGTAGAAGTGTTCCCTTTTCCCCGCATCCTCTCCAGCAGCTGTTGTTTTCTGAGTTATTGATGATGGCCAACCTGACTGGAGTTAGGTGGTACCTCAGTGTGGTTTTAATTTGCATTTCTTTGATGGATGACTTGTGAGGCGAGCATTTTTCATGTGTCTGTTGGCTTCTTTTGAGAAATGTGTATTCATGTCTTTTACCCACTTTGTAATGCAGCTGTTAATTTTTTTTTCTTTTCAGCATGTTTCAGTTCTTTATAGAACCTAGATGTTAGGCCTTTGTCAGATACAGAGTTGGCAAATATTTTTTCCCGGTCTGTTGGCTGCCTCCCTGCTTTCTTGATGGTTTCTTTGGCTTTGCAGATGTTTGTAAGTTTGATGAGGTCCCACTTGTCTATCTTAGGTCTTATGGCATGGGCACTTGGGATTTTGACCAGGAATTGGTTGCCAGTTTCAATTTCCATGGTTTTCGAAGGTTGTTACAGTCTGAGGTTTTACGTTTAGGTCTTCGATCCATTTAGAGTTGATTTTTGTGTATGGTGATATCTGGGGAACTTGTTTCAATCTTCTGCATGTGGTCAGCCAGTTTTCCCAGCACCATTTACTGAATAGGTTCTCCTCTCCCCAGTGGTTGATGGTGGAGGTTTTGTGGGAAATGAGTTGGTTGAGAAATTGAGGTTGTGCTTTTGGCTATTGTGAATGAGATTGTGCTTTTTATTTGGGTTTTTGTTTGTTTATTGTTAGTGTATAGGAATGCGATTAACTTTTGCACATTTATTTTGTTTACCCAAAGTTCTTTAGCAGGGCAAGGGGGTTTTTGACAGATTCTCTTGGGATTTCAAGGTATGGAATCATGTCGTCTGCAAAGAGAGATAACTTAACTTCCAATTTTTCTGTTTGGATAGCTCTGATTTCCTTCTCATGGCTGATTGCTTTAGCTAGGACTTCTATTATGCTGAATAGGAGAGGTGAGAGTGGGCATCTTTGTCTTTTACTAGTTTCCAGGGGAAATGATTCCAATTTCTGTCTGTTTAGCAGTAGATTGATTGTGGGTTTCTCGTAGATGGCTCTTATTATTTTGAGGTATGTTCAATCTATGCCTAGGTGTTTGAGGGTTTTTTATCAAGAAAGGGTGCTGGATTTTATCAAAAGCTTTTTGCATCTAATCAAATACCATGTAGTTTTTGTCTTTACATCTGTTCATGAGTTTGGTACATTTATGTTCTTGTGCATGTTGAATCAGCAATGCATTCTGGGGATAAAGCCTACCTGGAAATGGTGAATGATTTTTGAGATGTGTTGTTGGATCCAGTTTGCTAGGATCTTCTTGAAATTTTTAGCATCTATGTTTATCAAGAATATCGGCCTGTGGCTCTCTTTCTTTGTTGTATCATTACCCGGTTTAATTATCAAAGTGATGCTATCTGAATAAAATGATTTGGGGAAGGTTCTATATTCCTCAATGCCCTGGAACACTTTCTTTTCTTTTCATTTCTTTTTCTGTTTTTTAATTTGGAATCGAACTCCATTACCCAGACTGGAATGCAGTGGCACACTCACCACCACACTAGCGTCGATCTGTTGGACTCCAGTGATCCTTCTGCCTCAGTTTTCCAAGTAGCTGGAACGACAGGTGCGTGCTGCCATCCCCAGCTAATTTTTTTGATTTATTTTACAGGTGAGGTCTTGCAAGTGTCCCAGACTGTTCTCCTGCAGGCTCAGGCGATCTACTTTCCTCAGCCTCCCAAAGTGGTGGGATTACAGGCTGAGCCACTGAGCCAGGTCCAGAATACTTTAAATAGGATTGGTATCCACCTCCTTGTTTGTTTATTAGAATTCTGTTGGAAAGTCATCTGATCCAGGGCTTTTTTGTAGTAGTTTTCTTATGACATAGTTGATTTCTTGGGTTGTTATTGGTCTATTTGGGGTCTCAATTTCTTCTTGTTTCAACTTGGGGAGGGTTTTTGATGTCAGAAAATCCTCCTTTTAGGTTTTTGAATTTTTTTCCATACAGGTGTACATAGTAATCTCTGATAATCTATTACTTTCCTTTGGGATCAGTTGTGACTTCATCTTTTGCATTTCTGATTGTGTTTATTTTTGCTCTTTCTCTCTTTTTCTTGGTCAACCTAGGTAGGTGTCCATCAATCTTGTTTACTTTCAAAAAACCAGCTTTTGGCTTAATTGATTTTTTTGTATTATATTTTTGTCTTCTATGTCCCAAATATGGGCTTTCATTTTGGTGAGCTGGATTATTTGTTTATTTATTTTTTGTGAGTTGTAGTCTCATTCAGTCTCCCAGACTGGAGAGCAGTGGCATGCTCCCGGCTACCACAGCTTCAACCTTCTGGGCTCAGGTGATCCTTCCACCTCAGTCTTCCAAGTAGCTGGAACTACAGGCATGTGCCACCATACCTGGATGATTTATTAATTTATTGTAGAGATGATGTCTTGCCAAGTTTCCCAGGCTGGTATCGAACCTGAAGGCTCTGACAACCCTCTCACCGAGGCCTCCTGAAGTGCTGGGATTATAGGTGTGACCCACCATGCATGGCTCATGTCCTGAATTCTTCTGCTGAAATTAGGGTTTTGGTGGTCTTGCTTTTCCAGCTTCCTTAAGTGATTTGGTAGATTATTAAATTGTGATCTTCCCACTTTCGTCAACTGTGTTCATAGAGATGTGAATTCCCCTCTTAGGACTGATTTCATGGCATCTCAGAGATTTTGGTAAGATGTTTCTTCATTTTCATTTGAATCCGGGTAACTTTTAATCTCTGTTTTGATTTCCATGCTTACCCAGAAGTTTTTTAGCATCATGCTGCTTAGTGTCCATGTCTTTGTGGATTTGGGGTAAACTTTGTTGTTGATATTTATTTTTATTCCACTGTGGTCCGAGAACATTCCTGGCAGAATTTCAGTCTTATAGAATTTGTTTATGCTTGATTTATGGCCAAGGATGTGGTCGATCTTAGAGTATATTCCATGTTTTGACGAGTAGATTATATATTCCGTGTTTGTTGGGTGCAATGTTCTGTAGGTATCAATTAAGTCCATCTGAGGTCAAGTGTCATGTTGAGGTTCTGGATCTCCTTGTTGACTTTTTGTCTCGATGATCTGACAAGGGTTGTTAGTGATATTTTTAAGTCCCAGCTATGATAGTGTTAGAGTCAATATCTTATTTTTAGCTTACCTAGAAGCTGCTTTTGGAAAGTTGGTACTCCTATGTTGGGTGCATATATGTTTAGGATGGATATTTCTTGTTGATGGGTTGAACCTTTTATCATTATATAGTGACCTTCCATATCGTTTTTAAATTTTTGATAGCTTAACAGGTATTTTATCTGAAATGAAGATCGCAACTCCTGCTTTCTTTTGTGTTCCATTCGCCTGATATTTCGCTTCCCATCCTCTTACTTTGCGTCTGTGAGTGTCCTTTCTGGTGAGATGAGTCTCTTAGCGACAATATATTGTTGCCTCATGATATTTTATCCAATTTTCCATTCGATGTCTTTTCAGTGGTGCAGTTAGCCTTCACTTTCAGGCTAATAATTGAGTTGGAGTGTTTATCGCTGTCATGAGGTTCTTATAGTGTTTGCTGTAGCTGCTGTTTGTTTATTGGTATGTTGTCTTTCTTTTGACTTTGGGTTGATTCAAGTGTGTCTTCAATCTTTTTCCAGGATTCTTGAGAAGAATGTTGTCATTCTTTTTTTCCTTTCTTCTGTGTTTCTTTCCTAAGTGTTTCTTGTAGACCTGGTCTGGAGGCAGTGTAAATTCTTAGGGATTGAATGTCAGGGAAGGATTTCAGTTCTCCATCACTGATGAAACTTAGCTTAGCTGGGTAGGTAATTCTTGGTTGAAATTGTTTATCTTTGACAACTTTGAAGATTGTGTTTCTGTAGATAAGTCTGCTGCTATTCTAATTGGTCTTCCCCAGTAGGTAGCAGGACCTTTCTCTCTTGCTGCCCTTAGGATTTTTTTATACCTACTTTGTGTAGGTGAATTACTATGTCTAGAAGTTGGTCTTATCCTTTGTTGTCCTGCAGGGGTTCTCTGAATCTCTTGTGTTTGAAAGGTCATGTCAATGATGAGAAGAGAGAAGTTTTCTTTGAAAATTTCATGGAATGTTTGTTCCAGGGTGTTATCTATCTCTCTGTCTGCCTCAGAGATTCCAATTAATCTTAGGTTCGGCCTCTGAAAATAATCATTCATCTCTTGGAGGTTTTGTTCTTTTTTTTTAAATCAATATTTTTTATAATGATGTTGTGGGATGCAGTTAAGGGTTAGGTATACAAATACATTTCGTCAGGCACCCTGTTGATAAGCGGTGATTCCCCATCTCCAGACAGATATTTGCTACTGTTAATCCCATCTCGCCCCCCCCATAGTTTCCCAGTATTGTCAGTCATTTTCTTATAGTATTACATTGGATGTTCAAGGTCCATTATATGAGTGAGAACATGTGATACTCAGATCTTTGTTTCTGTGAGAGGTCACTCAGTATTATAGACACTTGTTCCATCCAGGTTGCTGCAAAATTCATGATTTTTTTATGGCTGCATAGTAGTCCATCGTGTATACGTACCACAATTTTTTTAATCCAGTCTTCTTTTGATGGGCAGCATGGTTGCTTCAAGGTCCTTGCTATTGTGAACAATGCTGCGATAAACATACATGTGCAGGTATCTTTTTTATAGAGTGATTTGAGTTCTTCAGGATATATTCCCGGTAGGCGGATTGCGGGGTAATATGGGAGGTTGATATTTAGAGCTTCTAGGAATCGCCACACTGCTTTCCACAGAGGTTGCAGTAGTTTACACTCCCACCAACAGTGTAGAAGTGTTCCCTTTTCTCCACACCCTCTCCAGCAGCTGTTATTTTTTGAGTTGTTGATAATTGCCATTCTGGCTGCAGTTAGGTGGTATCTCAGTGTGATTTTGATTTGCATCTCCCTGAACATTTCTTCATGTGTCTGTTGGCTGCTCGGATGTCTTCCTTTATGAAGTGTCTGTTCATATCTTATGCCCATTTTATAATGGGGTTGTTTGTTTTTTTTCTTTTCAGCACGTTTGAGTTCCTTGTAGATCCAGGATGTTAAGCCTTTGTCAGACCTGGAGTTGGCAAATACTTTTTCATAGTCTGTAGGCTATCTCCCTGCTCTCTTGATCGTTTCCTTGGTTTTGCAGAAGCTTGTCAGTTTAATAAGGG
>NW_007261248.1:0-12117 GCF_000164805.1 Carlito syrichta
CTAACGAGGTAGCTAGGAAATTAAGTCAGCTGACTAGTTTTGTTAAGTTATTTGGTGAAGTCAGTTGTGTAGCCAGCTGGCTAGCTAGTTAAAAACTTGTTACGTCAGATGGGTAGCCAGCTGGCTTACTAGTTATTTCAACTAGTTTCATCAGCTGGCTAGCCAGGTAATTAGGCAATTAAGTCAGCTGGCTAGCCAGCTTGCTAGCTAGTTAAGTCAGCTAATTAAGACAGTGGGCTAGCCAGCTTGCTATCTAGGTAGCTAACTAGATATGTCAGCTATCTAGGCAACTGGCTAGCTAGTTAAGTCACCTAGTTAAGTCAGCTGAGAAGGGTAGCTAGCTAGATAAGTCAGCTTGCTAGCCAGCAGGCTAGCTGTTCAAGTCAGCTAGTTAAGTCACCAAGCTTGCCTGCTGGCTAGGTAGGTAGCTAGCTAGTTAAGTGAGCTGGTTAGCCAGCTTGCTAGCTAAAGTCAGTTAGGTAATTCAGCTGGCTAGCCAGGTGACTAGATAGGTAGACAGCTATTTAAGGCAGCTGTCTAGCCAGCTGACTTGCTGGTTGTCAGCTAGTTAAGACACCTGGCAACCAGCAGGCTAGCTAGTTAAGTCAGTCCATTAAGTCATTTGGCTATCCAGCTGGATAGCTAGTTAAAAAGTTAGTTATATCAGATGGCTAGTCATATGGCTAGCTAGTTATTACAGCTAATTAAGACAGCTAGCTAGATAGGAAGCTAGATATAGGAGTCAGTTAGTCAGGTCAGGTAGCAAGCAAGTTAAGTCAGCTGGTTAAATCAGCTGGCTAGCTAGAAAGCTAGATAGGTAGCTAGTTACTTAAGACAGCTAGCTATGCCAGCTGGCTAGCTAGGTAGCTAGCTGGTTAAGTCAGCCAGTTAGGTCAGCTTGCCAGATCGTTAAGTCAGCTGGCAATCAGCTGCCTATCTAGGTAGCTAGTTAGTTAAGTCAGCTGGCTAGCCAGCTAGTTACCTAGTTAAACAACCAAGTTAAGTCAGTTCACAAGCCAGCTTGTTTGCTAGGTAGCTAAGTCAGCTGGCAAATCAGTGGGCTATGTAGGTAGCTAGCTAGTTAAGTCAGCTGACTATCCAGCTGGCTAGCTAGGTAGCTAGGCAGTTAAATCAGCCTGCTAGCTAGCAGGCTAGCTAGTTATGTAACCTAGTTAAGTCAGCTGGCTTAACAGCTGGCTACCTAGGTAGCTAGATAGTTAATTCAGTTGTCTAGCACACTGACTAGATAGATAAGTCACCCTGTAAAGTCAGCTCACCTCTCGGCTCTCTTACCAGCCGACTATTTAAGGCAGCAAACTGGACGGCTGCCTAGCCGGCCAACTAGTAAAATCAGCTAAAAAAATGGCACACTAGTTGGCTAACTTGTCAGCCGACCTGTTAGCTCAACTAACTAGCTGGCTAGCCAGCTGGCCAGCTATATAGCAAGCTAGTTATTTCAACTGACTAACAATCAGGCCAGCTATGTAAGACAGCTAGTTATGTCAGGTGGCTTGATAACAGACTAGCTAAGTAGCGAGATAGTTAAGTCGGGAGGTTAGCCAGCTGGCTAGCTAAATAAGTCAGCTTGTTAATTCGGCTGGCTAGCCAGCTAGCTAGATTGGTACAGAGGTAGTTAAGTCATCTAGTTGAGTCACCTGGCTAGCAAGCTGACAAGATGGTTAAGTTAACTAGTTAAGTCAGCTAGCTAGCCAATAGGTTAGCTAGGTAGCAAGCTAGTTAAGTCAACTGGTTAGCAAGCGGGATAGCTAGTTAAGTGAGTTTGTTAATTCAGTTGTCTTCCCAACTGGCTAGCTAGGTAGCTAGCTAGTTAAGTCAGCTGCCTAGCCAGCTGGTTATCTGGTTAAGACAGCTAGTTAATTCAGCTGGCCAGACAACTGGCTAGCTAGTTAAGTCAGCTGGCCAGCAAGCTGACTAGCAGGTTAAGTCAACTAGTCAATTCATTTGGCTGGCCAGCATTCTAGCAAGGTAGATAGATAGTTAAGTCAACTAGTTAAGACAGCTAAAGTCAGCTGACCAGTCAGGTCACATGCTGTCCAACTAGTTAATTCAGCTGAAAAGTTGGCTCACACAACCACCGACTAGTTAAGTCAACTGACCTGTCGTCTCACTTGCCAGTCAATTAGTAAAGTCAGCTCACCTCTCGGCTCACTTGCTGGCTGACTAATTAATTCAGCAAACCGGTCGTCCACCTAGCCAGCCAACTAGTAATGTTGGCTAACCAATCGACCGACTAGTCAGCTAACTTGTCAGCTGACATGTTAGCTCAGCTAACTAGTAACTGATAAGTTAGGGCAGCTAACTAGTCGGTCTACTAATTGGCTAATGAGTTAGTTCAGGCCACCATCCATCCAAATAGTTATCAGAGCTGACTAGTGGGCCAGGTCAGTCAAAAAGTTATCACCTAGCTAACTCGTTAAACATCTAGTTATGTGAGATACTTAAATCATTTATCAACTAGTTAAAAGAGGTAGCTAACTCATTAACCAACTCGTTAAGTTGGGTAGCTATCTCTTAGCCAACTAGTTAAGTCAGCTAGCTAAGTCAAGTCAGCTAGCTAAGTCAACTAGCTAACCAGCTAGCTAGCTAAGTCAGCTAGCTAAGACAGCCAGCTCACTACTTAGCTAACTATTTAAGTCAAGTACTTAAGTTTGTTAACTAAGTAGTTAGCTAATTAGTTAAATCAGCTGGATATTTAACTATTAAATAGTTAGCTAACTATTTAATTCAGGTAGTTAATTCAACTAGCTAACTAGTTAAGTCGGCCAGTTAAGTCAGCTACCTAAGTAGTTAAGTCACCTACTTAATTCAGCTAGTTAAATCAGCATTCTAATTAAGTCAGGTGGTTAAGACAGCTACCTAACTAGTTAGCTAATGGGTTAGGTCAGCAGGTTGAGTCAGGTAGTTAGCTAGCTAACTAACTGGTTAAGACAGCTGGTTGAGTCAGCTAGCTAGCTAGTCAGCAAATGGGTTTAGTCAGCTGATTAAGTAGGCTAGCTAGCTAGTTATCTAATGAGTGATGTCAGCTGGATGAGTCAGCTAGCTAACTAGTTAGCTAACGAGTTAAGTCAGCTGCTTAAGCCACCTAGGAAGGTTGTTAGCTAATGAGATAATTGGATGACTAAGTCAGCTAGCTAGCACTTTAGATAACTAGTAATCTAGCTAGTTAGCTACCATGTGAAGTCAGCTAGCTAGCTAGGCAGCTAACTACTTAAGTGAGCTTGTTAGCTATGTAGCTAGCTAGTTAGCTAACTCTTTAAATCAGCTGGCTAGCGAGGTAGCGAGCTAGTTAGCTAACTATTTAAGTCAGCTGTCTAGCTAGCAGCTAGCTAGTTATTTCAGCTAATTAAGTCAGCTGGCTAGTCAGCAGGCTAGCAAGGTAGCAAGGTATAAGTAAGTTGGCAAGCCAGCTGGCTAGCTGGTTATTTCAGCTAATTAAGAGTGCTGGCTAGCCAACTGGCAAGATAGGTAGTTATCTAGTTAAGTCAGCTAGAGAGCTACCTGGCTACCTAGTGGTGTCTTCGAGTTAAGTCAGCTGGCTAGCCAACTGGCTAAATCAGCTAGTATATTAAGCTGTCTAGACAGCAGGTTAGGTAGGTAGCTAGCTAGATAAATCAGCTCGCAAGCCAGCAGGTTACCTGTTCAAGTCAGGTAGTTAAGTCAGGAGGCTAGCCTTCAGCCTAGATAGGTAGCTAGCTAGTTAAGTGAGTTGGCAAGCCACCTTGCTAGCTTAAGTCAGATACATAAGTCAGTTGTCTAGCCAGCTTGATAGATAGGTAGCCAGTTAGTTAAGTCAGCTTGCTAGACAGCTAATTCGCTGGTTATGTCAGGTAGTTAAGTCAGCTGGAAACCAACTGGCTAGCTAGTGAAGTCAGCTTGTTAAGCCAGTTGGCTATCCAGCTGGTTAGTTAGTTAAAAAGCTAGTTAATTCAGATGGCTATCCATCAGGCTAGCTAGTTATTTCAACTAGTTAAGTTAGTTGGCTATCTAGGAAGCTAGCTATATAAGTCAGCTAGTTATGTCAGCTAGCTAGCTAGTTAAGTCAGTCAGTTAAGTCAGCTGGCTAGCTAGATAGCAAGCTAGGTAGTTAGCTACTTAAGCCAGCTAGTTAGGTCTGCTGGCTAGCTAGGTAGTTAGCTGGTTAAATCAGCTTGTTAAGTCAGCTTGCTAACTAGTCAATTCAGCAAACTAAGTCAGCTGGCTAGCCACTTGCCTAGCTGGATAGCTAGCTATTTAAATCAACTGTCTAGCCAGTTAACCAGCTAGTAATGTAACCTAGTTAGGTCAGCTAACCAGCCAGCTAGTTAGGTAAGGGTCTAGGTAGTTAAGTCAGCAGAGAAGACAGGGGGCTAGGTTGGTAGTTAGCTAGTTAACTCAGCTGCCTATCCAACTGGCTAGCTAGGTAGATAGGCAGTTAAGTCAACCTGCTAGCCAGCTGGATAGCTACTTATGTCACTTAGTTAAGTCAGCTGGCTAGCTAGGTAGCTAGATAGTTAAGTCAGCAGTCTAGCCTGTTGGATAGCTAGCAAAGTCACCTAGTAAAGTCAGCTGGATATCAAGCTGGTTAGCTAGGTAGCTTGTTACTTAAATCAGCTGCATTGTCAGCTGGCTAGCTAGTTAAGTCACCTAGTTATGTCATCTGGATAGTCAGGTGGCTAGGTATATAGCAAGCTAGTTAATTCAGCTGTCTGGCAAGCAGGCCAACTATTTAATTCAGCTAGTTAAGTCAGCTGGCCAGCCAACTGGCTAGCTATGTAGCGAGCTTAAGTCAGTTGGCTAGCCAGCTGGCTAGCTAATTAAGTCAGTGACATAAGTCTGCTGATTAGCCTGCTAGCTAGCAAGGTAGAGACCTAGTTAAGTTAGCTGGGTAGCCAGCTGGCTAACTAGTTAAGTCTGCTAGTAGTGCCAGCTGGTTAGCTGGTTCAGATAACTAGTTACATCAGCTGACTAGCCCACTGGATAGCTAGGTACCAAGCTAGTTAATTCATCTGGCTAGCCAGGTGGCTACTTATTTAAGTCAGCTAGTTAATTTATCTGGTTTCCCAGCTGGATATCTTGGTAGCTAACTAGTTAAGTAAGTTGGGTAACCAGCTGGCTAACTAGTTGTCTTCTATTTGTGCCAGCTGGCTAGCTGGTTAAGTCAACTAGTTAAGTCAGCTGGCTAGCCAGCTGGATAGCTAAGTACCAAGCTAGGTAATTCAGCTGGCTAGCCAGCTGTCTACCTAGTTACATTAGCTAGTAAATTCAGCCGGCTTCCCAGCTGGCTAGCTAGGTAACTAGCTAGTTGAGTCAGCTGGTTAGCCACCTGGCTAGCTGGTTAAATCAGTGAGTTAATTCAGCTGGCCAACCAACTGGCTAGCTAGCTAAGTCAACTAGTAAAGTCAGGTGGCTAGCCAGGTGGAAAGCTGGTCAAGTCAGCTAGTTAAGTCAGCTGACCATCCAGCTTTCTAGCTAAGTAGCTAGCTATTTAAGTCATCTAGTTAAGTCAGCTGTCTAGCTAGGGAGCTAGCTAGTTAAGTCAGTTAGTTAAGTCAGTTGGCTACCTAGTTCAGACAGTTAGTTAAGTTGGTTGGCTAGCCCAGCTAGCTAGCTAGTTAAGTCACCTAGTTAAGTCAGTTCACTGGCCAGCAGGTTAACTAGGCAATTAAGTAAAGTCAGTCAGCAATTAGGGTAGCTATCTAATTAAGTCAGCTAGCTACCCAGGTTGTTAGCTAGTTAAGTCACCTAGTTAAGTCAGTTCACTGGCCAGCAGGTTAGCTAGGTAATTAAGTAAAGTCAGTCGGCAATCCAGCGGGCTATGTAAGTAGGTACCTATTTAAGTCAGTTGTCTAGCCTTTATGCTATCTAGTTATGTCAGCTAGTTAATTCAACTGGCTATCCAGCTGTCATGTTAGGTAGATAGGTAGATAAGTCTGCTGGCTATCCAGCTGGCTACATCTTTAAGTTAGCTAATTAAATCAGCTGGCTAGGCTGGTGGCTAGCTAGGTAGCCAGGCAATTAAGTCAAGTGGCTAGACAGCTGACCAGCTAGTTAAGTTAGCTACTTTAGTCAGTTGACTAATCAGCTGGTTATCTAGTAATTCAGCACGTTACTTCAGTTGTCTAGCCAGCTGGCTAGCTAGATATAAATCTATTTACATCAGATGGGCAGCCAGCTGGCTCGCTAGTTATTTCAGCTAGTTAAGTTAGCTGGCAATCTAGGAAGCTAGCTAGTTAAGTCAGCTAGATATATCAGCTAGCTAGCTAAATAAGTGAGTTAGTTAAGTCAGCTAGCTAGCTAGATTGCTAGCAAGTAACTAGCTAGTTATGTCAGCTGTCTAGTAAGCTGGTTAGCTAATTAAGTTACCTTATTAAGTCAGCTGACTAGTCAGCTGGCTAGGTAGGCAGCTTGCTAGTTAAGTCATCTTGTTAGACAGCTGGCTAGTTAGATAACTCACATAGTTAATTCAGCTGGATAGTCAGCTGGCTAGGTATGTAGTAAGCTAGTTTATTCAACTGGCTAGGAAACAGGGCAGCAAGTTAGGACAGCTAGTTAAATTTGCTGGCTAGCAAACTGGTTAGCTAGGTAGTTAGGTAGCTAAGTCAGGTCAGAAGCCATCGGAATACATAGGTAGCTAGCTAGTTAAGTCAGCTGCCAGCCACCTGGCTATCTAGGGATGTCAGCTAGTTAAGTCAGCTGGCTAGCCAGCTGGTTAACGCGTTAAGTCAACTACTTGAGTCTGCTGGCTAGCCCACTGACTAGTGGGTTGTCAAGTGGTTAATTCAAGTGGCTAGCCATCTGGCTAGCTAGGTAGCTAGCAAGTTAAATCAGCTGGCTGGCCAACTGTCCAACTGGTTGTCATCTAGTTAAGTCAGCTGGCTAGCCACCTGTCTAGGTAGGTAGCTAGCTAATTAAGTCATTTGGCTAGCTGACTTGCTAGCTAGTTAAGTCAACATGTTAAATGAGCTCTTCAGTCATCTGGCTCACTAGGTGGCTGGCTAGTTAAGTCAGCTGGCTAGCCAGATGGCTATCTAGTTAAGTCAGCTATTTAAGACAGCTGGTTAGCCGGCTGGCTAGCTAGGTGGCTGGTAAGTTAAGCCGGCTGGTTAGCACGCTGGTGATTTAGGTGGCCAGGTAGCTTACCCTGCTGGTTAGCTGTCTGAGCAGTAGAGTGGCTGAATAGTTAAGCCGGCTGGCTATCCCACTGTTCAACCAGCCAGCTGGCTATTTAAGCCAGCTGGCTAGCCAGGTGGTCAGCCCGCTGGCTAGATTGCCAGCTGCCTAGCCAGCTAGCCAGCCAGGTAGCTAGCTATTTAAGAGAGCTGGTTAACTGTTTAGCCAAAAAGGTAGCAAGCTAGTTAAGTCAGCTAGCTAGCCAGCTAGTCAGGCAACTAGTTAGTCAGCTAGTTAAGTCAACTAGCTAGCCAGCTAACTAGTTAATTTAGCTAGCAATTCAGCTAAATATTCAGGTACCTAGTTAATTCAGCTAGCCAGTCAGGTTGCTAGTCAGCTAACCAGTTAAGTCAGCTAGCTATTCAGCTAGATAGTCAAGTAGATACTTAAGTCAGCTAGCCATCTATCTAGCCAGTTAGCTAGCTAGTTATGTCAGCTAGCTATACAGCTAGATAGCTTGTTTGCTAGAAAGTAATGTCAGTTAGATAGCCAGCTAGCTACTCAGCTAGCTAGTTAAGTCAGCTAGCATATCAGCTAGTTACTTAGCTAACTTATCTGCTAGCAACTCAGCTAGCTGGTGAGATAACTAATGGTCTCCATCTCTTTCCATCAGGTCAGTTAACTAGTTGCCTCACTTATCTGCTAACAGGTAAGCAAACTACTCGGCATGCTAGCAAGCCAACAGGTCATCAAACTTGTCAGCTAACTTGCAGTCCAAGTCAGCAAAGTATTTGACTTGCTCACCAGCAAACTAGTTAAGTCAGCTCACTAGTCAGCTCACTCGCCAGCTGAAAAGTTATGGCAGTGCATGCGTCGGCTCACTTGCTGGTCAAATACTTAATTCAGCTGACTAGTCGGCTCACTCACCAGCAAACTAGTTAAATCAGCCCACCTGTCAGATCCCACGCCAGCCAACTAGTTAAGTGAGCTAACCAATCAGCCTACTAGCTGGCCAACTAGTTAAGTGAGCTAACCAATAGGCTAACTATTGGGCCAACTTGACAGCTTACAATTTAGATCAGCTAAATATTCGGCCGACTAGTTGGATCAGTTAACTATTTGGTCAAATAGTAGGCCGAATAATAAGGTCAGCAAATTAACCAGCCAACTACTTAACCAAGCTAACTATGTGGCCAACTGCTCAGCCAACAAGTTACGCAAGCTAAATAGTCAGCCGATTAGTCGGCCAACTTGTTAAACCAGTTAACAGGGTGGCTGAGAAGGCAGCCAACATGTTAACCCAGCTAACTAGTCGGCTGACTCATGAGACAAGTTAAGTCACCTAGCTAACTCATTGACCAACTATATAAGTCAGCCATTCTCTCCTTTACCAACTAGTTAAAACAGTTATCTAACTCATTAACCAACTCGTTAATTCAGCTAGCTATCTCATAAGCTAACTGGTTATGTCAGCTAGCTAAGTGAGCTAGCTAACTAGCTAGCTAGGTAATTCAGCTAGTTAAGTCATCTAACTCACTAGTTAGCTAATTATTTGAGTCAGATACTTAAGTCTGCTACCTAACTAGTTTGCTAATTAGTTAAGTCAGATTGTTATTCAGCTAGTTATATAGTTAGCTAACTATTTAATTCAAGTAAAGTCAGCTAGCTTATGAGGTAAGCCATCCAGTTAAGACAGCTAGCCAAGTATTTAATCAGCTAGCTAAGTCAGCTAGTTAAGTCAGCTTTCTAATTTAGACAGCTGGTTAAGACAACTAACAAGCTAGTTAGCTAAATGTTAAGTCCGTAGGTTGAATCAGGTTGTTAGCTAGTTAACTAATGAGTTAAGTCAGATTATTGAGTCAGCTAGCTAGCTAGTTAGCAAACAGGTTGAGTCAGCTGGTTGATTAGGCTACCTAGCTAGATAGCTAACGAGTTAACTCAGTTGGATGAGTCAGCTAGCCAGCTCATTAGCTAACGAGATAAGACAGATGATAAAGTCACCTAGCTAGCATGTTAGATAACGATTAAGCTATCTAGTTATCTAGCTGGTTATGTCAGCTAGCTAGCAAGGAAGCTTAATATTTAAGACACCTTGTTAGCCAGGTAGCTAGCTAGTTAGCTTACTATATAAATAAGCTTGCTAACTAGATAGCTAGCTATTTAGCTATTTAAGTCAGCCGGCTAGGTAAGTAGCTGCTAGTTAAGTCAGCTAATTAAGTCAGCTTCCTAGCCAGCTTTCTTTCTAGGTAGCAAGCTAGTTAAGAGTTAAGTCTGTTGGCTAGCCAGCTAGCTAACTGGTTAATTCATCTAGTAAAGATAGCTGGCTAGCCAACTGGGTACGTAGGTAAATAGCTAGTTATGTAAGCTAGATGGCTACCGGGCTAGCTAGTGATGTCAGCGAGTTAAGTCAGCTGACTAGACAACTGGCTAACTGGTTAAGTCAGCTAGTTTAGTCAGCTGTCTAGCCAGCTGACTAGGTAGGTAGCTAGCTAGACAAGTCAGCTTGCTAGCCAGCAGAATAGTAGTTCAAGTCAGTTAGTTAAATCAGCTGGCTAGCCTGCTCACAAGGTAGATAGCTAGCAAGTTAAGTGAGGTGACTAGCCAGCTTGCTAGCTAAAATCAGTTGGGAAATTCGGCTGGCTACCCTGCTAGCTAGATAGGTAACCAGTTACTTAAGTCAGCTGTCTAGCCAGCTGACTAGCTGGTTAAGTCAGCTAGTTAAGTCAGCTGGCAACCAGCTGGCTAGCAATTTAAGTCAGCTAGTTAAGTCAGGTGGCAATCAGTTGGTTAGCTAGTTATTTCATCTAATTAAATCAGCTGGCTATCTAGGAAGCTAGCTATATTCATCAGCTAGTTATGGAAGATAGGTAGCTAGTTAAGTCAGCTTCTTAAGACAGCTGACTAGCTAGATTAGATAGATAGCTAGATAGCTAGTTAGTTAAGCCAGCTAGATAAGCCAGCTGGCTAGCTAGGTAACTAGCTGATTTAGTCAACTATTCAAGTCAGTTTGCTAGCTAATTAAGTCAGCTGTCTATTCAGCTGCTGAGCTGGGTAACTACCTAGTTAACTCAGCTGGCTAGCCCATTATATAGCTGTTAAATAACCTAGTTATGTCGGCTCAATAGCCAGCTGTTTACCTAGGTACCTAGGAAGCTAAGTCAGCTGGCAAGCCAACGGGATACATAGGTAGCTAGCTAGTTAAGTGAGCGGACTATCCAGCTGGCTGGCTAGGTACCTAAGCTCTTAAGTCAGCCTGCTCACCAGCAGCCTAGCTTGTTAATTCACCTTGTTAAATCAGCTGACTAGACAGCTGGCTACCTAGGTAGCTAGATTGTTAAATCAGCTGTCTAATCCTCTGGATAGCTAGTTAAGTCAACTAGGAAAGTCAGCTGGCTCACCACCTAGCTAGCTAGGTAGCTTGCTACTAAGTCAGCTGGCTAGACAGCTGACTACTTAGTTAAGTCACCTAGTTTAGTCAGCTGGCAAGCCAGCTGGCTAGATTTATAACAAACTAGTTAATTCAGCTGACTAGCAAGCAGGCCACCTATTTAAGTCAGCTGGTAAAGTCAACTGGCTCACCCGCAGTCTAGCTAGGTAGCGAGCTACTTAAGTCAGATGGCTAGCCAGCTGGCAAGGTAATTAAGTCAGCCATGTAAGTCAACTGACTAGCCAACTAGCTTGGTAGGTAGAGAGCTAGTTAAGTAAGCTGGCTAGACAGCTGGCTAACTAGTTAATTCAGCTAGTTGAGTCAGCTGGCTATCCAGCTTGCTAGCAGGTTAGATCAACTATTTATGTCAGTTGGCTTGACAACTGGGCAGCTAGGTAACAAGCCAGTTCAGCTATTTAAATCAGCTAGTTAATTAAGCTGGCTTCCCAGCTGGCAAGCTAGGTAGCTAACTGGTTAAGTCAGCTGGCTAGACAGCTGGCTATCTGGTTAATTCAGCTAGTTCATTCAGCTGGCCAGGCAGCTGGCTTGCTAGTTAAGACAGCAAGTTAAGCCAGCGGGCCAGCCAGCAGGCTAGCTAGTTAGATCAGCTAGTTAAGTCATCTGGCCAGCAGGCTGGCTAGCCAGGTATGTAACTAGTTAAGTTAGCTAGTTAAGTCAGCTGGTTTGCTAGGTATCTAGCTAGTTAAGTCAGTTATTTCAGTCAGATAGCTAGCCAGCTACCTAGCAGGGTATCTAGCTAGTGAAATCATCTGGCTAGCAAGCTGGCTAGCTAGTTAAGTCATGTAGTTAAGTCAGGTCGCTGGCCAGCATGTTAGCTAGTTAGTTAGGTAGTTAAATCAGTTGTCACGCTAGAGGTCTATGTAGGTAGGAAGCTACTTAAGAGTGCTGGCAAGCCATCAGGCTATCTAGTCATATCAATTAGTTAAATCAGCTGGCTATCAATCTGTCTAGCTAGGTAGGTAGCTAGTTAAGTCTGCTAGCTAGCCAGCTCGCTACTTAATTATGTCAGCTAGTTAAGTCAGCTGGGTAGGCTACTGGCTATCTAGGTAGTTAGGCAATTAAGTCAGCTGGCTAGCCAGCTGGCCAGCTAGTTAAGTGAGCTAGTTTAGTCAGTTGGCTAACCAGCTGGCTAGCTTCTTAAGTCAGCTGGTGAAATCAGTTGTCTTGCAGGCAGGCTAGCTAGTTAAAAAGCTGGTTACCTCAAATGGGTAGCCAGTTGGCTCACTAGTTACTTCAGCTAGTTAAGTAAGCTGGCTAGCTAGGTAGCTAGGCAATTAAGTCAGCTGGCTAGCCAACTGGCTAGCTAGTTAAGTCAGTCAGTTGGCTAACCAGCTTGCTAGCTAGGTAGCTAGCTAGTTATGTCAGCTGTCTAGCCAGCTGGCTAGCTATTTATGTCACCAAGTTAAGTCAGCTGAGAAAGCAGCTGGCTAGCTAGGTAGCTTGCTAGTTAAGTCAGCTGGCTAGACAGCTGGCTAGCTAGATAAGTCACCTAGCTGATTCAGCTGGATAGCCAGCTGGTTAACTATGTAGCATGCTAGTTAATTTCAACAGGCAAGAAA
>NW_007261249.1:0-10576 GCF_000164805.1 Carlito syrichta
CGTGTGACCCACTCCCTTCCAACAACCTGGGACCCTGGAGAGGGTAGCCAGAGTTGACAGCGTGCCCTCCCCAGGGGGAGTGCCTGACTCAGAGGCATGTCTCAGGCAGGCTGCCCACCCCTCCACCTGCCTTGTTCCCCTGGGTGGACATGCTCACTCCTCCCAGGGGCTGCCTTGGGTAAAAGGAGGGCATTACTCTCAAACCTTTGGCACTTGCGGTGGCCAAGATGGGAATATGGACAGAGCTTGGGAGATTGAGACTAAGCTGGACACCATACCAAGCCCCAACTATGACCCCTAGCAAAACCCAGAAAAGCTTGGGTAAGAGCAGGTCTCAGTGGGAGGCTCTCATCAGGGCCAGGAGTTCAAGACCAGGCAGGAAGAAAGGATGTTGACCAAATGGAGAGCCTGTGATCGCAGCATTTTGGGAGGCCCTGGCCAAGAGGATGACCCGAGTTGGGCAGTTTCAGAGCAACCTTGGAAACCTAGTGAGGAAAGGAAAGAAAGAAAGAAAGAAATCCATTTTAGTGCAAACCTTCTGCCCTCAGTACATCTCCCCCTGCCAGCTCCACATGTGAGGGTCCCCAAGCTCGGCACCTTCCAGTCCCAACCCCCCAATGGCTGCCCCAGCTTTTGTGTGGGAGTTCCTGAGGCTCCATGGCCGGGTGCCTGCCGGCTCTCCTCTCCGAGGTGAGAAATGTGACCCAGGCAGGCTGACCCTCAGACTCAGCAATGAGGACATTTCACCGAGAAAGACCAGGGACACAGCCCTCACCCGGGGAAATTTCTGCCACCCAAAACCCATTTTTCCTGACTCTAAAGCCAGTCTCTCTGTGAACACTCCTCGTGCACTTGAGAATCTGTGTACTATTCCGATGTTTTTGTAGTCAGGGTCTGACTCTGTGTCCTAGTTGGGGCTGGCAGACTTGACCATTGTTCACCATCAGCCTTGAAATTGTGGACTATGGTGTTCCTCCCCACCTCAGCCAATGGAGTGGCTGGGATGATGGGCACCTCGGCCCCAGATCCCCTGTTTGGAAGGGTGCTGAAATGGGGTCTCCCTGCATGTTCTGGTCTTGCGTTGGGCTCCTGGACTCCAGCCATCCACCAGCCTCAGCTACCCAGAGCACTGGAATTCCAGGCGTGGGCTGCCACATCAGGCCTTCTGCTTCTTTTTTGATGAAAAATCGAGGCCAGGCTCGGGGGTTCAGCCTCATCATCCCAGTACTTTGGGAGGCCAATACCAATGGCTGGCCCAAGCCCAGACATGCCTGGGCACCTCGGCAGTCGAGACATGCCTGGGCACCTCGGTGAGATTTTGCCTCTACCCTCTACCCCAAATGAACAGGGAATGGTGATGCACACCTGTCATTGCGGCTTCTCAGAAGGCTGTGGAAAGTCTAGCCAGAGCGTCACTGTGGTGGCTGATAGCGAGCCACCACCTTCCAGCCTGGATGATGGAGTGAGACTCGGACTCAAAGAAAAAAGGATAAAAGAAAAAAAGAAGAGCATCCATTTGTGTATGGAGTTGGGATCATCATGAACAGACACAGATCATTTGGAAAGAGGCCCAGCTTTGGGCCTAGAGTTCCAGAAATACAGTGGATTGGCCGACAATTGGGCTGTGGCTTTGGGAGTCCGAGTTGGGTAAACTCTGGAGCCTGGGAATTCTAGCCCAGCCTGAGCCATGTAGTGAGAACTCATTAATCCCTGGAATGCAAACACTGGAGTCAGCCGTGGTGGTGCCCGTGGTCCCGACTACACGTGATAAAGTGGCCTCGATCATGGGGTGTTCCTTGGTGATGCCCCCTCCAACAGAAAATGCTAGTTCAGGCCGGACAGTGTGACTCACGTCCATCAGCCCTGTACCCTGGGAGGCCGAGGTGGGAGGCTGCCTGAGACCAGGTGTCAGAGACCAGACCGGGAAGGTGGCTAGCCCTCATCTCCGTGAGTGTCCTCAAAATGTGTCAGGCATGGTGGCCCCCAGAGTCCCAGCTGCTCGCGGGCCAATGCGGGAGGATCACCTGAGTACCACAGGTTGAGGTTCCAGGAGCTACAATTGTGCCGTCGTGCCCCAGCCCAGCTGATGGATACTCCGGCGGCAAATAAGATGCCTCCCACGTGCATCACAATGAGCGTCCACAGCTCTCCAGGGAAAGGTCCGTTTGGGCAGGGGACAATGGAGTGATTGGGACAGGAAGGGACCGTTCCCCCACCCGAAGGTTGCAGACAGAACAACTGGAATCTGGGCTGGCCGCGGCATTGCCGGACCACCTCAATCGCTCTGTTCCTGATGGCCAAACTAAATTGGGGTCATCTTTTCTGTGAGCTCACACACATCTTTGCTGTGGAGTATGAGTGTGGAGGGTGGACACAAGTCTTCTGGGGCACATGGCAGAAGGCACAGGATTGACATGCCCGGTGGCCACCTTTGAAAACTCCCATGAACGATGAACTGAAAAGTGCCTTTTTCTCTCCCATCCCTGAGGGCGACTCCTCTTGCTGGATGGCAAGGCTGCTGGTGGTGGTGGTGGTGATTATTATTATTTGGATTCTGAATCCCTCTCTTTCACCCAGGCCGGAGTTCAGGGTCATGCTCATGGCCACTGCAGGATCTACTTGCTGGGCTCAGGCAATCCTCCCACCTTGGACTTCCGAGTGGCCGGAACCACAGAAGGCCGCCACCAGGCCGGACTAACGTTTGAATTTATTTTTGGTGACTGAGACAATGTCTCGCCCCATGTCTGGGGCTGTTGTCAAACCTGCAGGCTCAGGCAATTCATTTGCCTGGGGCTCCGAAGGGCAAGGATGCCAAGCTGAGCCCCTGAGCCCGGCCTGGGGTAGTGGTGGTGGTGATGGTGGTGGTTGGTATTATTATTCTGAGTCAGAGACCCACTCTGTCACCCAGGCCAGAGTGCAAATTCCCACACTCACCCACAGCAACCTCCACCAGCTGGTCTCTGGCGATGCTCCTACTGTGGTCTCCTGAGTGGCCAGAATGACAGACGTGTGCCATCATGCTCGGCTCATTTTTGTGGTTTGTTGTAGAGATGAGGTCTTGCCAAGTTCCCTAGGCTGGTCTCTAACCTGGGGGCTCAGGACATCCTCTTGACTCAGCATACAAGAGCCCCAGGATGACAAGCATGAGTCCCTGCTCCAGCCTCCACACCACTCTTGGGGACCCACCGTGAGCACCACTCCCTTCTGACACCCCACAATCCCAGAATGAGCAGTGGGAGACACCTGCTGAGCTCTCCCTGGGATAGGGGCGTGTCTCTGCTGGGTCGCCCACACCTCTGCCAGCCCAGTGTGGTCCCGCTTGATCCTCCCAGGGGCTGCCTCTCAGAAAGGGATTGCATGACTCTCAAAACTTCAGGAAGCGGGGACGACCGAGCATCTCATGCCTGTTTCACTGGCACTCGGGTAGGCCGAGACAGGAAGATGGCCGGATTTTGGGAGCTCAAGACCAGGCTGGACACCATAGCTAGCCAACACCCCGACCCCAAGAAAAACCTAGAAAACCTTGGGTGAGGGCAGGCCTCGGCAGGGGGATCACCTCCGGCCCTGAGTTAAAGACCAGGCTGGAAGACAAGAATGTCGACCAAATAGAAAGCCTGTGATCACAGCAGTTTGGGAGACCAAGGCCAAGAGGATGGCCCAATTTGTGCTGTTTGAGAGCAGCCTGGGCAACCTAATAAGGAAAGAAAAGACAGAAAGAAGCCGGACTCAGTGCCTCAGCCTGTAATCCCACACTTTGGGAGGCCAAGGTGAGTGAATTATATGAGCCCGCAGGTTCGAGACCTGCCTGGGAAACTTGGCGAGACCTCATCTCTACAATAAATAAAAAAAAAATAGCCAAGTGTGGTAGTGCACACCTGTAGTTCCTGTTTTCTGGAAGGCTGAGGCGGAAGGATTGCAGGTGCCCTGCAAGTCAAGACTGTGGTGGCCAGGAGCAGCTACTGCACTCCAGTCTTGGTGACTGAGTGAGACTCCAACTAAAAAACAAAACAAGAAAGAAAGAAGAAAGAAAGAAAGAAAGAAAGAAAGAAAGAAAGAAAGAAAGAAAGAAAGAAAGAAAGAGAGAGAAAGAAAGAAATCCATTCTCCTGCAAACCTTCTGACCTCAGTCCTTCATCCCTGCCCCCCCGCACATGGGAGGTTTACCCAAGCATAAAACCCCAAAGCATGCCACTGCTTTGGTGTGGTATTTCCTGAGTTCCCTGGCCGGGTTCCTGCTGACTCTCCTCTCCTAGGTGAGTTATGTGCCCCAGGCAGGACAAGCCTCTGACATGCAATGAGGAACTTCTGCCAAGAAGGGCCAGGGACACATCCCTAACCTGGGGACATTCCTTTACTTCAATCCCCCTGTTTGTATGAGTGCAGAGACGGGGTCTCCCTGCATGGCCCGGGCTGGCCTTGGGCTCATAGTCTCCAGCCATCCTCCCACCTTGGCCTCACAGAGCTCTGGGCGACTAGGTGTGGGCTGTCATGCCATGCCTTCTGGTTCATTTTTGATGAAAAATCATGGCCGGGCTTGGGGGTTCAGCCTTGTCATCCCAGTGCTTTGGGGCACCAAGGCCAGTGGCCGGCCCTAACCTGTGCACCACCACCCACCCGGGCACCTCAGTTAGACTTCGTCTCTACCCTCCATCCCAATTGAGCTGGACTTGGGGGTGCAAACCTATTGTTCCAGCTCCTTGGAATGTCGGGAAAAGGCTCACCAGAGCCTGGAGGGCCAAGGCTGCAGTGGTTGGGAGAGAGCTACCGCCATCCACCCTGGGCAACGGATTGAGACTCTGACTCAAAGAAAAAAAGGATAAAAGGGAAAATACGAGCATCCATTTGTGGATGGAGTTGGGATCATTGTGAACAGACAGAGATCATTTGGGAAGGAGGCCCCAGTCTTGGGCCTATAGTTCCCAAAATACTGTGGATTGGCAAACAATCGAGCTGTGGATTTGGGAGGCCGAGTCGGGGGACCGCTGGAGCCTGGGAGTTCGAGACCATCCTGGGCCATGTAGAGAGACCTTGTCGCTCCCTGGAATGCAAACACTGGAGTCACACATGGTGGCACCCGCAGTTCTGGCTCCACGGGATGTGGTTGCTTCCATTCTGTGGTGTTCCTTTGTGTTGCCCCCACCAAAAGAGCATGTGAGCCCAGGCTGGTCACCGTGGCTCATGGCATTCAGCCCTGTGCCCTAGGAGGCCAAGGTGGGAGTCTCACTGAGCCCAGGAGTCAGAAACCATCCCAGGCAACGTGGCCAGACCTAATCTCGGCATGAGGTCCCAAATATCGAGTCAGGCTTGGTGGCCCATGGAGTCCCGGATGCTTGGGGGCCGAGGCTGGAGGACCACATTAGCCCTGCAGGTCGAGGCCCTGGGTGTGACAATCGAGCCGCCGCACCCCATCTGGGCCAATGGAGACTTGGGTGACCAAAAAGATGTCTCCCATGTGCATCACGATGGTGGTCCATGGCTGCCAGGGAAAGGCCCGCATGGCTGGGGGACGATGGGGTCATCAGGAGAGGAGAGGTCCCTACCCCCACCTGAAGGTGGCATACAGGGCGCCCGGAACCTGGGCTGGCCAGTGTATTGCCAGGCCACCTTGATCGCTCTGTGCCGGATGGCTGCCCTAGCTCAGGGCATCTGTTCCCTGAACCCACACACATCTTTGCTGTGGGACCCGAGTGTGGAAGATGTAGGCAGGCCTTCTGGGGTGTGTGGCGGAAGGTGCAGGATGGACGTGCCTGGTGGCCACCTTTGAAACCCCCCACGAATGATAGGCCTTAAAGTGCCTTATCCTCTCCCATCCTTCAGAGTGACTCCTCACACTGGGTAGCAGTGGTGGTGGGTGGTTGGTGGTGGTAAGTATTATTATTTGGACTTGGAATCCCTATGTGTATCCCAGGCTGGATCCCAGGGGCATGCTCACTGCCACTCCACCTGCTGGGCTCAGGCGATCCTCCAGCCTCGGCCCCATGAGTGACTGGAAACGAGTGGCCTGCATCACCATGCCAGGCTAATCTTTGGGTCTATTTTTGATGGACGAGACGAGGTCTCACCCCATGTCCCAGGCTGGTGTTGAACCCACAGACTCAGGTCACACACACGCCTGGGCCTCTGAAGGGCTGGGTGCCAGGCTGAGCGCCTGAGCCCGGTCTGTGATTGTGGTGGTGGTGGAGGTTGGTATTATTATTCTGAGTCGGAATCCCTCTTTGTTGCCCAGCCATAAGGTCAGGGGCCCTACTCGGACACCAAGGCCTATACTGATTGGGCACCGGTGATCCTCCTGCTGCAGCTTCCTGAGTGGCCAGAACAACAGGCATGTACCACCATGATGGGCTCATTGTTTTGTCTTCTTGTGGAGACAAGGTCTTGCCAATGTGCCTGGGTTTGTCTCGAACCCAAGGTCTCAGGTCATCCTCTCACTTCACCCTCCCAGATCGCAAGGATGACAGGTGTAAGTCCATGCACCCGGCCTCCAAACCCCTTTTGGGGCCCCACCCCAAGGCCCACTCCCTTCTGATGAACTGGTGTTGGGAGTCAGCCTCAGAGGCCTTCAGGTTGACAGAGTCAGGATGGCTGAAGACCCCAGGTTGCAGGGCAACTCTGGGCAGCTATTGGACCTGCTTCTTCTACTCATCTTGTTATGTTCACCGTTGGTATCCAGAGAGTTGGGAGATGCAAAAAAATAGTAGTCCATTAAAATAATCTATTAGTAGAAACAAGCAGTTAGTGATATGGAAATTTTTCTACCGAGATATTACCCTCCACTTGAGTTTCTCTGACCCCACCTTTTTGGTGCTTGAACCCACAACAATGATTAAAAACTGCGGGTGGAACTCTCCTACCCTTGGGAGCCTTGGGTTGAATGTGCATCAGGGCTCTCGTTATCCCTGTCAGGGGACTATAGACGCAAGTTATAAACATCATGTTTGGCATCATAGTAGGTTTATTAGTTTTAGTTTTAGTTTTTTAAGTTGGTTGCTATTTAGGAAATTTGGGGAGGCTGTTTTCATTTTGCTAATTTTGAAGTGTTATATAGGTATTTTTAGCATAACAAAAATGTTGTTGTGATGATTACCAGTGTTTTAATTTTAGGTGCGGTCATTTATTCAATAAATCAGATGGATTGCCCTATAATTTGCAGTATACACAAACTTTTTGCCTTTTAGAGTGCATGATTAATATACAAAGGTTAAAATAGTAGAAAAGCCTTTGCAATTATATTTAGAAAGAACAAAACTTTAGGAAAACATAAGTTAAGCATTAAGTTGTTAAAATTTAGATGGTTAGGGTTAGTAGTTAGAGAAAACACATTGTGATAAATTACATGCTTTAAAGATTCTTAGTGTATATATTGTTACAAATTTGGGGGAAGACAGACAGCAAGTCATCGTGGTTAGAGCAATGATCAAAGCAAAATAAGTAGGTCTGGGTTTGAAGGCCAAAGTGTATGTAACTAAAAGTATAAAAAGAACTTGAGAAAAAAAATTAAATCAGCATCGGTCTTACATTACAAAAGAGCCAGTGTCCAATTTTACTTCTATGCCAATGCCGTTCCTCCTTCAGGAAACCCTGACCTGTGGAGGTGGACTCTGGGAAGTGGTGCCTGAACAGGGGATTGAAAGGTAAGCTTTACTTTAATAAGAACGGATAGGGGTGCTGCAGACTCCTCTGTAGAGATAGGCGGAGCTAAGAAGGGTAAGCAGTTTTAGAGCCGTGATAAGATCATTGGCCAGAGTGAATCTAAAGAAAGAAAATTGTTCATAAGTATTTTGATGCATATGCTTTCTAAAAGAGGAATTAAAGTTTCCTCTACAGGATTATCTTGTTTTCTCCATTTGGTGCAAGAACAGTGCCCCTGGTTCCCTGAAGAAGGCATCATTAATTTAGAAACATGGACAAAGGTTGGGGAAAAATTGAAATTATATTACACTATCCATGGTCGGGAACGAATGTTTTTAAATACTTTTGAATTATGGAATATAATCAGAGATGTCTTAGATCCACAACAAAAGGTTGATAAAATGCTCATTAAAGTAAAAGAGGAACCAGGTAAAAGAACTCCCTTACTAACTCCTGTACATTCCCAGGCATTTTTAGCCACTGTCCCTGTTAATGATGATTCTCTACACCCTGAGAATAAGTAAAACTTAAAAGAAGAAGCAGCTAGGTACCATGAAGAAAAAAATCTATATAATTTATTAAATTCCTGGCACCAAAAGACCTCTGGCAAGTGATACCAGCAGGGGAGGGATTGTAATTTGCGACCATCTTGATTTAGGAGGAGAAAATTGTCTTTCTATATTGATTCCTGTTATATAAAAGGCTGTTTCTTCATATTAAAACAGCCACCATTCCTGTTAGTAAGACAACTATTCTTGATTTACTTATCAAATTACAGCGACTAATAATTGTTAGGAATGAACCATTTGTCATAGGTCATATTAGATTTCATTCAGGACTCCCTGGACCTCTACATCAAGGGAATCAATTAGCAGATGCCTTGACATAATCGGTCATGTGCCCTCTCCTTGTAGATTCTTTAGTCAATCAAGCCCAGCAATCCATAAAATTCATCACCAAAATGCTGCAGCTTTAAGGCACCAGTTCACATTCCAAGAGAAACGGCTAGACAAATCATTTCAAAAAATTACTTCGTGTACTACTTCTAATAACCCCCTTCCCTCAGGAGTTAATCCCTGCAGATTAATACGTAATGTTTTATGGCAAATGGATGTTATTCACTTCCAAAGTTTTAGAAATTGTCATTTTTTCATTTGACAGAGGATACTTTTTCCTATGTAATTTTAGCCTCATCCAGAACTGTGGAAGCCTATAAAGATGCAGTCCAACATTTATTCTTTTATTTTCACAGTTGGGTATTCCTAAGCAATTAAAAACTGATAATGCTCCTGCTTATGCACCCAACGCTTTTCAGTCATTTTGTACAGTTTGGTATCTCTCATTCTACAGGAATTCCATATCATCCTCATGGTCAAGCTATAATCGAGAGAGCCCATCAAACGTTAAAAATCAATTAATTAAATTGCAGGAAGTGGAAATCAAATATAGTTCTCCCCATTGTATCGTAAATAATTCCATGTTTGTAATTAATCATCTCAATTTGGCCTCTCAAGTACATTCAGTTATGATTGGAGTGCTGAGATTGGAGTCCTGAAAATACTGTTAAACCTATTGTAAAATGGGAAAATTTTTTTACAGATCAATGGTAGGGGTCCGATGTCCTTTTAACATGCGGGAGAGGATATGCTTGTATTTTTTCCCAGGACTTACCCTCACCTTTTTGGGTACAGGATTGGCTAATTAGACATGTCCAGTCCCCAACTCCCATTTATTACAGCCAGATGAGACATAAATCACGCCATCGGTCTGAGTCAGATGCAGATGATGAAGAGAAGGTGTTGGTGCCAAAGCTGAAATGTCTCACCTTTCAACAACCACTTCCACATTCACCAACCTGACCATAAAATCTCATCATTCATCGTCTTCCACTCCTCAACCCAGACGTTACTGTCAAGCTGTTTCGACTTCACAGTGCAGACCACCCACATGGGGGCAAATCAGGTGCTCACCTATGATGCCGAGGATCTGTTTCACTCTAGAAACATTTCTCTCACTCCATCTACTGTTTTTGTTGCTATACTGGCTATTATAATGTTTCAGAAAGGTTGTATTTATTCTGAAAAATCTTCTTGTGCTTATATCGCAAACCCTCCAGTGTTCAAGCCTGTTACATGGGATGCTGAAATTATTACTGTTTTTACTAATCACATCTCTTTATTAGGAAGCCCCACTCTTTTTTCGTCCCAAGTCAAAACTGTTATTAATCATATTTTTTTTATTTTTCAGGTTGTTCTGATTCTCCTACAATACGTTTTAGTTTACCTAAAAAATCAGAACGCTCACTTGATATTTCAGGTTGTTTAAACTCCTGTATAAAAGCTATGGTAACTGATAGCTCATCTTATCTTCCCAGAACGGCAAATGACGAGATAATTGGTTTCTTAAGTTATTGCTGCTTGGGTACCCTGACCTTATATTATCAACCAGGGCTCAGGAGGATCACCTGAGCCCTGCAGCTCGAGGCTCCAGGAGCCACAATTGTGCCACCATGCCCCAGCCTGGCCGACGCTGTATCCAATGACAAAAATGATGCCTCCCATGTCATGACTGGTGTCCACCATTCCCCAGGGAAAGGTCAGCTCGGGCAAGGGACGATGGAGAGATTGGGAGAGGAAGGCTCCCTCCCCGCCCTAATGTGGCAGACCAGGCCACTGTAACCTGGGCTGGATGTTGCATTACCTCACCGCCTTGATTGCTCTGTGCCCGATGGCTGCCCTAACTTGGGGCCATCTGTTCCATGTGCTCACACGTGTCTTGCTGAGGGCCACAAGTGTGGAGGGTGGAGGCAGGCTTACTGAACACGTGGCTGAAAGCACAGGATGGACGTGCCCAGTGGCCACCTTTGAAACATCCTGCAACCAAAAGGTGGGAAAGTGCCTTTTCCTCTCCCATCCCTGAGTGTGACACCTCGTGCTGGGTGGCAGGGG
>NW_007261250.1:0-10507 GCF_000164805.1 Carlito syrichta
GATGCTCTGAATGGACCAAGACTGCAAACTGCTGAATAGACAGACTGTAAAGCAGAGGGAAAAGTGAACAAAACCAAAAGACCCTCATAAGGAAGAACAGGTCATTGCAGAAGAGAAATAAAAGCAACCCCACCTTCCCTCAAAAACAGAATTGAAGAGGGGGAGGGAAAGGGGTAAAGGGAGAAAAATCTACAGAAATGAAGAAAAACCAAAAGAAGAGTATGGGTCTCTCCCAGACGCCTGGGAAAGCAGACACTGAGAAAATTGACTTTGGAATACAAACAATGAAAAGTCCCCAGAATGAAGGGTCTCAAAATGCAAATGTAGATATCAAAACAATAATGGAGAGACTAAAAAGAATTGAGGAGACACAAGAAGAAACTAGGAAGGAGCTGATATCTGAGATAACAGTAATAAAGAATACTGTGAATGAAATAAATAACAAATTGATAAGCATGGAAAGCAGAATTACCCAAGCAGAAGAAAGAATCTCAGAGCTTGAGGACCAAAATATAGAAATAACCCAAACTCTTAAAAACACAGAAAATAAGCTAAAAAAGACAGAACAAAACCTTCAAGAGATGAGTGACTACCTCAAGAGGCCTAACCTAAGAATAATCGGACTCCCTGAGGCAGAAAGAGAAACAGAGACCACATTGGAACAAACTTTCCACGAGATCATTCAAGAAAATTTCAAGTGTTTCCTGCAAAGTAGCTGGAAGTGCTTTTTAGAGATGCAAGTTAGGTCATGGCATTTCCTTGCTTAGCAAAGTATCCCATCATCCTTATGATGACAGCCTAACTCCTTACCATAGCCTGGATAGCTCTCCCTTTTAGCCTTCTTTTCTTTGCTTTGGTTTGCTTCTCTCTTTCCTTTTCTTTTCCAATACACCAAAATCTATTTTACTTCTATATACTAGCTATAAGTAATATGAAAGTGAAATTAAGAAGATAACTCTGTGTAAAAAATAATCAATAGTAATACTATACTTAAGAATATATTTAACCAAAGTGTAAGATTTGAATGTGGAAAATGACAAAACATTGCTGAAATTAATTCAAGACAGCCTAGATAAATGTAGAGACATCCTATGTTCATGAAATGGAAGACTTGATCGTTTTTTAGATGGGAGCACAACACAGAACAATCTACAAAATCATTGCGATTTTTATGAAAATCCCAACATCTTTTTGGCAGAAGTGGGCAAGCCAGTCCTAACACTCATGTGAAATTTTAAGGAATCCCATATGGCCAAAGCAATCATGCTAAAGAAAAGCCAACTTGGAGGCTCGCATTTCTCAATTTCAAATCTGACTGCAAATTAGAAGACAACTGCATGATGCTAGCACAAAGATATACGTAGAGATCAATGGAACTGAATTTCTAGGTCCAAAAATAAATCCACACCTCTATGGTCGATTGGTTTTTGACAAGGACTGAGATCATTAAATAAAACAAATGGTGTTAGACCATTGACTACTCACATTTGGAGGATTAAAGTTGTACCCTTTCCTTACACCACATAGAAAAATGAGCTTAAAGCAGTTCAAAGGTCTGAATATAAGAGGTAAAAATATAAATTCTTGAAGAAATGATAGGGATGAATCTTCATGACTTTGGATTCAGCAGTGGTTTCTTAGATCTGACACTGAAAGCACAAGCAACTAAAGGAAAATTAATTCAAACTAAGAACTTTTGTTCATCAAAAGACACTATCAAGAAAGTGAAAAGATGATCCACAGAATTGGGGAAAATATTTGTATATTGTATATCTGATAAGAACCTGTTATCTGCAATACATAAAGAACTTCTATTACTCAATAACAAAAGACTAACAACCCAGTTAAAAAAAAAAGTAGAAAGAGCTTGAATGTACACTTTGCCAAAAAGACATTCAAATGGCTGATTAGCACAGGAAAAGATGACCGGTATTATTACTATGATGGACATGCACATTGAAACTTTATGAGTTACCCCTTCATAAACATTAAGAAGGTTACAACCCAAAATTAAAAATAACAAGTGCCAGTCAGGCTTGGTGGCTCAGCCTGTAATCCCAGCTTTGGGAGGCTGAAGTGAGTGAACTACCTGAGCCCGCGGGTTTGAGACCCACCTGGGCAACTTGGCGAGACCTCATCTCTACAATAAATCAAAAAATTAGCCGGGTGTGGTAGCGCACGCCTGTAGTTCCAGCTACTTGGAAGGCTGAGTGGAAGGAACGCTGGAGCCCAGCAGATGGAGGCTGTGGTGGCCGGGAGTGTGCCCCATGCACTCCAGTCTGGGCAACAGAGTGAGACTCCAACTCAAAATAAATAAATAAATAACAAGTACTGGCAAGGACACAGAGAAATTCCAACCCTTAGACATTGTAGGTGAAATATAAAATGGAGCCGGGCTCGGTGGCTCAGCCTGTAATCCCGTGCCTTGGGAGGCTGAGGTGAGTGGATTGCCTCAGCTCGCGGGTTCGAGACCTATGGGGAGCCAGCCCCCCAAAAGAGATTTAGTGGGTCCCTGGAAGGTGGGGCAGCGTCGACAAATATTCTGGAGAAATAGAAGGGAAGAAAGAGACTGGACTCTGTCTAGTGCAGAAGCCGATTCTGTAGTAGGGATAGATATTAAAAGAAAGCAAGATGGAGGCATAGATATAAAGAGAAAGAGAAAGAAAGAAAGTGGACAGCTGTTCAGTGAAATGAGCAGAAGCCGTTTATTGAGAACAAACATGTGTCTTTTATCCCAAGTTTTCACGTGTCAAATCACAAGACTTTCACGTGAGCACAAAGCCAGGTAGGTGAGGGGTGTCCCCCACCCACCAGGCATTTCCTTAGGAATGAGAAAGGGCAACCCCAATCAAATCACAAGAGACAACCATCTCATGCTGGAAACAGCTCTCTAAATGTATATAACTAATTCTACAAATATATTTTTAAATCTTGTAAAGAAGCTTGTATCACGTATAAGGCTCCCAAATGTGATCTGAGTTTGAACTGTGTTAAGTTTAAAGCTGAAACCGCAGTCTGTGAGAAGCAGGAACAATGGATCCCTAGAGTCAGCCATGCCTGTCATATTCTCAGAACTTCATGCTTAGATCGTTAAAATCCCTACCAGTGGGTAATGCTAAACAACAAGGAAAGGAGGAGGGAATGGGACTTCAGCTCCTGAAGCAGCCTGGTGGTCTCAGGGTTCGCAACCTGCCTGGATCCCTAATGCTCAGGCAGGCCTCCATGGCTGGCTCCCAACAGAGACCCACCTGGGCAACTTGGTGAGACCTCATCTCTACAATAAATCAAAAATTAACTGGGTGTGGTAGCGCGCGCCTGTAGCTCCAGCTACTCGGAAGGCTGAGGCGGAAGGATCGCCGGAGACCAGCAGGTCGAGGCTGCGGTGGCCGGGAGCGGCCACTCCCCTCCAGTCTGGGCGACAGAGTGAGACTCCAACTCAAAAAAAGGAAAGAAAAAAGAAATATAAAATGGTGCAGCTTATGTGTAAAATTGTTTGGCATTGCCTCAAATAGTTAAAAATAGAATTACTGAATCAATCAATGATAGCATTCCTAGGTATGTACAGCAGGTCCTTGAATAATGTGATTTCATTCAATGTTATTTTGTTATAATACTGACGAAACAATCAATTCCAGGCCAGGGCCACCGTCTACCATCTATGTGGAGTTTGCATGCTCTCCCCATGTCTGCGCGGGTTTCCTCAGGATACTCTGGTCTTCTCCCACTTCCCAAAGATGTGCACGTTAGGTGAATGGGTGTGTCTACATTGTCCCAGTCTGAGTGAATGTGGGTGTATGTGAGTGCTTCCTGAGATGGAATGCCGTCCTGTCCAGAGTTGGTTACTTGTGCCTTGAGCTTCTGAGATGCACTCTGGCCACATGGAACCCTAAACTGGAATAATGGGGTAAGTAATGATGCTACTTGCTTTTATTACTTCTTCTTAAATGAATAGAGAGCTCACAGTCATTTCAATGTTTAATATTCGAGGTGTTTTGTTATTTATTTAGAGGTTTGGTGATATTTCTCTGCCCAGAAATATGCCCTAGGAATTTAACTCTTGTTTATATCAATTAGCCTGCAGTAAAGTTGTTTTCATTATAAATCATTTCACTTAAAGCAGCAGTGTCCAAGAACCTATTGACAATGTTAAGTAAAGACTGGCTGTTCTGTGAAAGAAGACAGGTATTCAAACATAAACTAGTACATAAATATTTATGGTGCCATTAGTCCCAATAGCCAAAAGTTGGAAACAACCCAAGTGTCCATCAAGCGATGAATGGATAAACAATATGTGATGTATCAGAAACGTATTATTTATCCCTAAATAAGGAAGAAGATAGTAACATGATGCAGCCACTGTGTAAAACAATATGACCACTAATCTGTGTAGATTGAATGTAGAGTTCACATATGACCCAGTAATTCCACTTCTGGTATCTATCTCAAAGGAACTGAAAGCAGGTACTCATACAGTCATTTGTACTCCTGTGTTCGTCGCAGTGTTATTTACAATCACCAAAAGATGAAAGCAGCCAAAGTGTCCATCAACAGGTGAATAGACAAACACAGTGTGGCCCATCCATCCAATGCATGTGTATACCCTGAAACTAAAATAAAAATTAAAAAAAAAAAAGAAAACAACCCAAAAAACAAAACAAAACAAAAAACCTCTGAAAATCTCACAACAGTTAGAAAACAAAAAAGACAGAATTGCCAGCCACACCTTAACACTTGAAATGAATTAGCTCTAATGATACTTTATGAATGACCTGATAACTCACACATTCTTGGCATCTTAGTGCAGAGCCTGTCTGACTCCATGGTCATCCCATGATCTTTGGTTACAAACTTGAATCACAGCCCCTCCTATATTACATTCTTCATCTGTAGTGCAGAAATAGAGGTGAGCTTTCCAATGTGGTCTGTGATTAAGATGAATTATGCAAACTTGAAAATATAAAGGCTGTAACTTGCATGTACTTTTTGAGAGAAGGGTATGAGGGGCCGAAATCTATCTGTCCATGGGGTGATTATCTTCCCAAGGTCAATTTCAAGGATCCATTACTTGCTTTGCTGTCCAAACATGAAAGCCACTAGTTCACATTCAATAATGATTTCCTTCATGTTCTTGTGCTTTGGGCCCAAATGTTAGTGGAATAGTCAGTGTTCATGCAGGGTTTAACTTCGCTTTGTGTCCTCTGAGGGACAAGTTCTATGCACAAGGAAGTAGAAATGATGTAAGAACTGAGTATCTTTTGAGATAAGTTTACTTGTTAAAAATGTTGCCATTTTCACCACTTGTAAGAGGTATACAATTCAGTGGAATTCAGTATACTGGCAGTGTTGTGCAGCCATTGATCTAGTTCCAGAACATTTTCCTGACCTCCAGAGGAAATTCAGTGCTCCCCATCCCCCCCCCATTCTTGGCAATCACTAATCTTTCTTCTTTCTCTGTGGATTTGCCTTTTCTGCTGTTCCACATAAGTGGACTTTCACAGTATGTGGTCTTTGTGTTTGACTTCTTTTACTGAGCGTGCTGTTTTCAAGGTCTATCCATATTGTGATATGTCAGCACCTCGTATCTTTCTTCCTTGTAAGTACATATGTGTGATATTTGCTAACTAGACCATTTTAAAATTTAATGTTCTGTGTCATTAACTACATCCACATTGCTGTGTAACCTCTGCTCTATCCACCTCCAGAACTTTCTTCATCTTTCCCAACTGGAAGTCAGTCTGTACTTGTTAAACATGAACTTCTTGTTCTTTTCCCTGCATCCCTGGCAGCCATCACTCTACTTTGATCATTCCCTATGAATCTGATCCTTTAAATACCTCATATAAGTGGTTATATTTGTCCTTTTTTCTTGGCTTCTTTGATTTCACATATGACTCAAGGTTCATCCATGTTGGAGCATGTGTCAGAATTTCACTTATTCTGTGTGTGTGTGTGTGTGTGTGTGTGTGTGTGTGTGTGTGTGTGTGTCTCACTCTGTCACCCAGGCTAGAGTATGGTAACATGATCATAGCTCACCACAGCCTCAACCTCCTGGGCTCAGTTTCCTGAGGAACTGGGACCTCAGACTAGTGCCATTACATCTGGCTAATTTTTAATTTTTAATTTGTTTTTTTGTAGAGATAAGGTCTTGCTATGCTGCCTAGGCTGGTCTCGAACTTCTGGACTCAGACAATCCTCTTGCCTCAGCCTCCCAAATGGTGGGATTATGGATCTAAACCACTGAGCCCTGCAGAATTTTATTTGTTTTTAACCTTATTTTTGAATACTCTTTGCCACCTTCACTGTTCTCTTGCCTCAGGGAACTTCTTGTTCCTTGAATGAATGCAATCATGTTTTTAATAAATTAAATATGAGGATAGAAACATGTACTTCTGACAATAGCTGCAGAATAGCTTTCAGAGTAGATAAAAGTAGAAAAATTGAACCAGAGAAGACAAAAATTCCATGTATAAATGACTTAAGTTTCTTATGTTGTAACTTTTTAAAATATTGTAACCTTTTAAAAAGTCTTTTTAAAATTCCTTATTTTGAATAACACTAGAATTTGTAATATAAATGTAGCTAATGTTGATTTATATAATTACAAAATTAACTATGAAAAATTAGTTATGCTTCAGTTTTATAGATAAATGTTATATTTGGTAGTATTTAATTTATATTTTCCTGTTATTTTAATCACTGGTTCAGCATTCATTTGACAAAGATTCAATGCAGAATTAGCTTTTTTTAAAAAAAACTGGTTAACCCTGGCTTTTATATCTTTCAAATTTAACTAAATGCTGACAAGAAAGGTCCTCAGCTACACTATATGAATATTTTTGCAAAGGCCATGTTGAAATTGAAGTCACAGGAGGGTAGAGAAATCCAAAGACACAGATAGAATCTATAAACAAAGATAGTAGCTAGATTTTTAAAAATTGCATACATGGAGCAGCACTCCAAATGATAGCATACTTCTCTTCAGAAACCATGGAAGTCAGAAGACAAAAGAAGAACATCTTTAAAGGACAGGAGGAAAAAAACTAATGACCCAGAAGTTTATGTTCAGTTGAGCTGTCCTTCAAAAATGAAAGAAAAAATAGGAACTTTTTAGATGAACTTAAAAATGAAAGAATTCACTGCCATTAGGACTGCACCACAAAAAATACTAAAGAAAATTCTTCATATTGAAAAGAAATGATACCAGATGGCAACTCATCTCTACAACAAAAAAACTGCAGAACACACATTCTTTTCAAGTGCACATGGATTTTTAAAACATATGTGATACAACTAACATGTTTAATAAAATTTAAATGTTTGAAATTTTACATGGTATGTTGTCTCACCACAGTGGAATTAAATTAGATATTTAAAAGCTACCTGGAAAATACCCAAACATTCAGAAATTAAAAATGCATTTATAAGCAATGATGGGTAAAAGAAGAAATCAAAAGGAGAATTATGAAATATTATGAATTGAATGATCAAAAAGCACAACGTAAAATTTGTGAGAAGCAGCTAAGCAGCACTTAGAGGAACATGCCAAAGTGTAAGTGCTCATATTAGGAAAAAAAAAAAAGGGACTTAAAACCATGCTCAAAGTTTCCACCTTAGGGTAGAGCAAAGTATACCTATAGTAAGTAGAAAGAAACAAATAATAGGTATGGGATAAGAATATAAATAAGAAGATAGAAAAGCAATGACAAGAGAAATTAACAACCTCAAACAAAATTGGCTTTTAAGAAAGATCAATAAAATTGGTAATCCCCTAACCAGACTGAGTTAGAAAAGGAGAGAGAAAGCACACATCTCCAATGTCAAGAGTGAAAATGGGAATATCACAGACCTTACAAACACCAAAATGACTTTAGGCACTGGACATTCCTTGGCTGCAGTTCTCCAACAGTGAAGAGAGGGAAACGAGCAGGGCTTGGAAGGGAGGGGGAGGGAAGGAAGCTCTCAAAAAACCTATGGCGTGCTTATTGCTCTGCTGGAATCTGTGCACTTGTTTAATCTTCATACCCTCTTAAGAAAGTGCCTGTTATGCTCATTTTTATAGATTGGGAAATTGAGGCTCAGGGAGGGTGATTAATTTGCCCAAGGCTAGATAGCAGGCATGTAAAGGAAGCAGAAACTATTACCACACCTGTCTCCAAAGGCCATATACTTCCTTGATTCTTTTTAAATATACTGTAAAAATAGCAGTAACAGATTCCACCAAAAGAAGAGCAAAGCTCTTGTGATTGTCAGTCCATTCAGGCTGCTATAACAAAATACCATTGACTGGGTAGCTTATTAAACTCAGAAACATTTCTCACAGCTCTGGAGGCTGGGAAGTAGAAGATCAAGGATCTGGCAGCTTCCTGGTTCTTAGAAAACTTCTTGCTGTGACCTCAAACAGTGGAAGGAAGAAGGAAGTTCTCTAGGGTCTCCTTTATAAGGGCTAATCTATTTCATAAGGGCTCTGCCCTCTTGACCTAATCACTTCTCAAAGGCCCTAGCTCCATCTAGTACCTTGGGGGTTAGGTTTCAACATATGAATTTGGAGGGGGACACAAACATTTAGCCTATGGCATGGGGCCATGCGAATCTTGACCAGTGTGGGTATTACTCAGAAGACCCTGATCACCATGCTGTTTTCTCTTTGTAATTGAATCTTGAATATAATAATTTTTTAAAGTTTAGTATTCTCAAAACCGAATTTTTTCTGTTTGCACTGTGAAATCCATTGAAATTATGCAGAAGATTTTCACAAAGCAAATGATTTGCTTTGACATAAAAATGAAAATGACTTTTTCTTCATTGACATTAGCAGTCTTTTAGTAGTAAAATGTTTATTATTTGAAGGGAGGGAGAGTAATTCTCTGAAAAATAGATTTTATTTTGTATTTTCCTGGAAATGGTGATAAAAAATGCCAGTAAGTTAGTGCAACCCTTTTTTTCTGATAGTGTTAGGAAAATGAGACTTTTTAAAATGACTAGTCCCTCATTGTGTCCAGCAAGTAGAGTGGGTCAACAAAAGATGATTTCCATTTGTAGAATATAGAGTATTTCCAGACATGTGTAAAAATAGTGAAAGGTAAAACAGAGTATGTTTCTATAGGTATTCTTCTGCAGTTTGATTCAGCTTATAAAGTTTAAGTATTTACATCAAGTGCTTCAGGAGTTCATCTCAGAAACACATATGTGAATCTCATGTTGAAAACACAAAGAAACGTATATTTATAAATATTAAAATATATTTTACATTAATTATACAGTTAAAGCTCAACTAATTTATTTTTTAAAACAAATTATAGAACTTTCTTACAAATATTTGCAAATTATCTCTTGAGAATGCCGAAAACATATGATATACCTTTACATTTTATAAAATATTTAGTTCTGTAATCATGATGCAGTCAGTTAAGTCTCAGGCATCCAACTCTACCCTGATTCAGCCATGGGACAAAGGGTGTGACCAGAAAAGGATGAGGAAACCGCCCAAGAGATCAGTGCCTTGTTTCAAAATAGAAGAAATTCAGAGTCTTGATCACAGATGACTAGAGGGTTGAACAAGTATCAGAAGTGAAAGCCCTTTCCACTGCTACTGAATAATGGAACTAAAGAGCAAAGAAAAAGATCTGTCACAAATTAGGAAAAATATAGAAAAACACAGATAATTTCTCATGTACCAAAGAGACAATACTTGAAAAATCAGAACTAAGTCTAAACAATGGAAATCACCAAGGAATGGCCCCAGAATATAACAAGGATTAGGAAATGGATGGAAAGAGTGAATAAAAATAAGACAAGATGCAACACTGAAAAAACTTGTAACAGATATTTTGGCCATAAAAATGTTACCCAGGAAATAAATAACAAAATGACAAGTATGGAAAGCAGAAGAAACTCAGAGCTTGACTACAAAAGCATAGAATTAACCCAATCGGTAAGAAACATAGAAAGAAAACTCAGAAAGAAAGAATAAAGCCTCCAAGTGATATTCAATAATATCAAGAGGCAGATCTTAATCCTGAATGGTACTCAGAAGAAGAAAAAATGTAGAACACCTTGGAACAAGTATTCCAGGAGGTTATCCAAGAAAATGTTCCCCATCATGCTAGAGATGTGTCCATCCAAACACAAGAGATACAAATAACCCCTGTAAGACATCAAAGGGGAAGACCAACCCCTAGACACAGAATAATCTGCCTACACAAAGTAGGTACAAAAGAAAAATTCCTAAGGGCAGTGAGAGAGAAAGGTCAGACTACCTACTGGGAAGACTAATCAGAGTAGCAATAGACTGATCATCAGAAATACTACAAACTACAAGGGACTAGAATCTAATTTTCAAAGCTCACAAAGATAAACAATTTTAACCAAGAATTTCCTACTCAGCCAAGCTCAGCTTCATCAGCAGTGAAGAATTAAAATCCTTCTCAGACATCCAATCCCTAAGAGACTTTGCAGCTTCCAGACCAGCTCTACAGGAGACACATAAAAAGGTATTAAGCCCAGAAAG
>NW_007261251.1:0-11302 GCF_000164805.1 Carlito syrichta
CCTGCTGCCTCGGGAACAGCTACTTTGAGCCCAAGCCTCCCACGTCTTCTGTCAACACTCTCCAGACCATGGCGAAGGCACAGCCCCGCCACTCCAGCAGGCGCTCCACAACAGAGCACGCCCAGTCTCCTCATCGCCCTGCGGCAGATCAAGAGTCACCAGCGATGCTCAGCAGCACCTGCAGGACATTCGACTTGGCACACGGTGACCAGCTCGCCTTGGAAGACGCCAGGACAACTCCTGACAGCCCACTCTCCAGCCCTCGACTTCTCCTGGGTCTTGGCAAATCCAATTCTATGGGGGAGCTGGACACCTGGAGGCTCCAAGAGGGAAGGGGACCGATCGCACAGCCTAGGCCCATCAGCAGCATGCCCTGTCTCCTTTCTTGCAAGCAGTGGGGTGCTTTCCCTCTTCAAGGCCTCAGACCAAGTCCAGAGGGGCCCAGCCGAGTCTCTAGGTGAGCCCTGCCAGTGGAGGGGCACCCGGGTCGCTGGGGGCACAAGCAGCCACCAGGAAGTTCCCAGTCTCACAAAGCCACCTGACCCCTCAGCTAGAATAGGGCACGAGCAGGTGGACTGGTCACTCACCTCTTCTCAGTCGTGGGATCACCTGCGCGTACTTGCTGCATAGGAGTCTGTGATCCAATGGGAGGATTCCAAATACATCTGCCAACCCGGGCCTCAGCTTTTCCTGCGGCCCAAGAGGCTTTGAAATCCTGCGCACCCTGCAATTGGATAACATCCAGTTAATTCACCTTTGTTCTTGTATCTTGATCCTGCTGTTTCCCCTTACGCATATATTTCTCAACCCCAAAGTCCAGCTCATATCCTCCCTTTCTGGCTCCTGCCACTTCTATGGTTTTACTTGTTACATTTGAATACATGAGCCCTTTTGTTTCCATTTTGGTACTTGAAATGTTTGTGGAGTGAGGTTATTTTCAACATGGGAATCCAATCACTGTAGTACCATTTGTTGCTACGATGGTTCTTTCTCCATTAGGTCTCTCGGCACCTTGAAATCCAACTGAGTGTGCATGTGTCAGCCTCGTCTAGAGTTCTGGCTCAGTCCTGTTGATCTAAATGTCCAGCCTGTTACCAGCACCAGACTGTCTGGGTGGCTGAACTTTGGCAGTAGGCCTTGAAATCGGGGTCGGGAACATCTTATGTGGCTCTTTTCTCGAAGGTTTGGCTACTCAAGACTCACTGCAACACACACAGACATGTGCCTATGGGCATGCACTCATGTTCACCACACAAAGACATACATGCACCACATGACAGCACTTCACCTGTAAGGACTGATGGCCACTCCTTGATGACTTAGAGTTTTACATTATCTGTAATGGCCTTTGCTGTGCTTTAATCGGCACCATCTAAGCAACCACATATATATGACAAGCACCAGGGGATGAGGACCCAATCCCATATTTTGTGCATCTAAATTTCTGTAGAAAGCGGAGGACTTTATTTGCTGTTTGCAGCCCTGCAGAACAAAGTCCTTCACATGTGCAACCTGAGGCTACCTCTGCCTAGCTACTGTCAGAATTGAACTGGATCGTTGAACACCTCATCACTGCCACAGAATTGGAAGACTGCTTCATGTAGGTTAAGGATGTTTACTGAATTGGTATCTGAAGAAACCGTGTCAAACCCAGGTCTGGCTCTTCGTCATCTGAAGTCAAATTGAGAAACCAGAGTTGGTGAAAAAAGAGTATGCTTTCTTCGACAGCCAGTATCCTTCCATTCCTATTGAACGGAATACTGGAAGTCTTCACCAGAGGAACCAGGCAAGCGAAGTAAGTAAGGAAAGAGGCAGTTTAATTTTTTCTCCACAGAAGATATGAACCCATACCTAGGAAAACCTAAAGATTCATCCATCAAATAAATTCTAGCACTGATTACCATCTCCATTAAAGTCTTGAGATACAGAATCCATGCTCAAAAATGAATTCCATGTCTAAACAACCAAAAACAGCCTGGGAACAACATCAAAACCACAATCCCATTCACAATACCCCCACACACAAAGTAAGTAACTACAAAGCCTCAGAACACAACTGACTAAAAAGGTGAGAGAGAGCCACACAAAAATCTAACAAACACTGCTGAAAGAAATCAAAGGCGACACACACAAAAAGAAAATTCCCATATTGATGGTTGGGCAGAATCAATATCCTGAAGATGTCCACAATACCCAAAGGCATCACCAGATTCAATGCAATCCCGTCAAACAATCATCATCATTTTTCACAGACTTAGAAAAAGACAATACTTAAATTGGCATGGAATCTCAAAAGAGCCCAGATAATCAAAGCAATCTTAAGCAAATAGTGAAAGTTTCAAGGCATCACACTGCAAGGCTTCAAACACTGCTACAAGGCTAGAGTAACCAAGACACCATGGTACTAGTACAAGAAATAGACACACAAACCAATGGAACAGAATAGGGAAACCAGAAAGAAAACTGCTGATCTAAAACCAAAACTTCACTGACAAAGGTGAAAAAATAAAATAATCTTTACAAAGCAGCTCGGGGAATGGACACCCTATTCACTAAACAGTGCTGGGAAAACTGGCTACCCATATGTAGAAGGATGAAGCCGAACCACTGGCTAACACCATGAATGGAGGAACCCAGACTATAAAAATCTTACAAGAAAACCTAGGAAACACTCTTCTGGATACGGGTTTAGGCAAGGAGTTCAGGAGCAAGTCCTCAAACGCAAAGGCACTGAAAACTAATAGGGACCGATAAGACCTATCAAGCAGTAGAGTTCCGCACAGCAAAAGAAACAATGAAGAGAATAAAGAGACAAAAATGGGAATGGGAAAAATTTTTAAAAAACTATGCATCCAACAAAGGCCCAATATCGAGAGGCTATAAGGAACTAAAACAAATCAACAGAAAGAAAGCAAATAACCCCAGAAGTGACCAAAAGTTAGGGACACATTTCAAAGGAAGACATGCAAGTGGCCAACAGATGTATCACAAAATTCTCTACCTCACTCATAGCCACAGACACGCAATTCAAACCACAATGAGATATCGCCTCACACAGTCAGAATGACAACTATTAAAAAGTCAAAATATTTAAATATTCGAGAGACTGCGAAAAAAAGAGAAGACTTGCATACTGTTGGTGGAAAGGTAAGCTAGTTCAACCCCCGTGAAGAGCACTTAGGAGATTCTCAAAGACTACAACTAGAACGACCAGTCACCAAGCAATCTCACACCGAGTGAATGCCCAAAGGACCATAAATTAGTCTTCCAAAAAGAAACCTGCACTCATGAGTTTACTTCAGCACTATTCACAAGAGCAACAACAAGAACCAACACAAGAGTCTGTCAATAGCAGACTGCATGAAGAATTGTGGTATATATACACCATGGAATACTACACAGCCACAACAAGTGAAATCATGGCATTTGCAGCAATATGGATGCAGCTGGAGGAAACCGTCCTAAGAAAATTATCACAGAAAAGGAAAACAGAACAACCCAAAATTTCATGCATGAGTGTGAGCAAAAAAATGAGCATACAGGGACACGGGGAGAGGAGAAGCAGACACTGGTGACAACGAATGGGGGAGGGGAGAAAAAGGGTGGAATAACCACCCTTGGATGCTATGCTCACCATCTGGTGTCAAACACCTGGGAAGCCCAAACCTCACCATCATGCAAAAAAACCAATAAAAGAAACCTGCCCACTCTCCCCTTGGCAATTAACTAAAATAAACTATACATTAGCAAACAAACAACTGCTGACAGTAGCCAGAACAAAAAAAAAGAGCCAGCAACCTGAGGAGATGGTAAAATAATGTCGCTTAGACAGACTTGAATTTCCAGGCTGATTAGAAGGGTTTCTAGAGAATAACTTGGTAGATGAAAACAAAAAAACTTACCCCGTGTAGAATGATACAGGTTGCAGGTATTTGAAAGAGTCAGTCTGCATCCGCATACATAAAGGACAACAGCAACAGAAAAGTACAATTACGATAATCATGGCTAGGACCACAAGGAAATTTTCCACCAAGATGAACCCGACATGAACCATGATGATAGCCATTGACTTGGGCATATCATAGGACCAGACATAGCATCAATCTGCTCCTGCATACCATGGAGGGCTAAAATAGATACCTCCAGATCTATGTAGGATATTCACACAGCACTCAGGTCAGAGTAAAACCAAAGTCTCACCATGACTGGCTCTAAGGACATGAAGGGCCCATCGAATTGGAGGCCTACTTCCCTATATTGGTTATGAACGAAGTGATTAAGAACATCCTTTCAGATATCTTTAATGGCTCCCTGCAGGTAATTGCAAAGGGTCTCTACTTGCCTTGAACAAAACTATACTGAGGTAATGTCCCAACAGAAGGTTCACTAATATTCTTCTTTGTAGGGAGCATGGACATTATGGAGTAAAGCCATGAACAAATTCAGGTTTCATTTCAATACGTAGAAAATAAGAAGAACTTACACATTACGGAAAGAAGAATGTAACAATAGGAGTATTAAAGTTTTACCAGGAAAGGTTTCTCTGGCGACTTCAGTCTCTACCTAACACAAATCATACTAGACACAATGTTTTGCTGTTTCCCCACCTCAGTTTCTGTCACCAGTGCCCCTGCTGAATGGCCATCGCATTTAACCATATTCCTTGGTTTTCACTGCAGCCACCACCACACTGATTTCAGGACGTGAGACATTCGCCTCCCCTGGGCTACACTTCCCGACACATGAGAAAGCTGGTGGGTCCCTGAATATTCCAGCGAGCTACAGACCAGGCTGTACTAGGGAATAAGGCTCCCTAGAAGCTCAGGGCTGTCAAACATTTGAGAACACAGCAAACGAGTTCGCCTTGTAAACATCAAAGGGGACTTAGCTCAGATTCCCAGGCTGTAAAACCAGCCTCCGTGGGGCCGTTGCAGAAACATCTCGGCCTTCCTTCCCCCAGTGTTCCCTTGTAATCAAAAAGGCTGAGGTGCTGTACAAAGAATGCAAACCTAAAGAGCAGCAGGCCCAGCAACAGAAAACTTTCTCTCTTCTTACTCTCTCAGGCCAATCCTCCGTCCTCCATTCCCATTCAGGAGGAACCATTCCAGCGTGATGAAAAACAGGAGAATTCAGGCCCTTCCAGGGTGCACTTGGTCTTCATGACACAGTCATATCTCCATTAGAAGTTTCAAGGGAAAAAAAAGTCATCTCAGGTGTCCATATACCCAGGCTTCGTGAGGATTCTCATAATGGCAACTGATCACTGACCCATGTGGTTATTTCACTCATGTGGCCCTGCCTGCCAGAGTTTGGGGGACAGTCCTCCTTGATTCCACTGGGACACCAGTAACATGCACAACAGGGCCTAACCCATTGCTGGAACTCAATATCTAGTGGATTCCAAGTCAGGCACAGTGCTACATTCCTGCAATCCCATTTACCGGAGAGACTGAGGCGGAAGGATCACTTGAGCCCAGGACTTTACCTCCAGTCTGGCCAACATCATAACAGCGAGTCTCTAAATCAAAGACAAAATATCATGGTTTACTTCATTAATACACGCATTTAACAAATACTTAGTAACACATGGCCACTCTTCTCTTCAATGATCAGGAAAACTTTGATACACAAAAGAGTTGTCACACCCAGTGTAAAATTAACAAACACCAGGAGTGTGTTACTGTGAAACTGAAAAAAGCACTGAACCTGTTTAAGAGCATTCTGGACTGACATCGATGAGTTAGATTCCCTGACATGAGGGAGAAAGAAAAAGCATATAAGTAATAAAGTCACACTGTTTTCTTATGGTACGTTACGTTATGTTCGTACCACCCTTGAAAAGTCTTTGGTCTTGGTAATACTTTTGTTCATGATGATGGATCTGGGGGACAGCATGCCTATATTCCACAGCTATTTCCCAGATCAAGAAAAATGTGAAGAAGCTGACTGATGCCGGGGAAGCAGGGAGCCTGGGTTACGTGTGAGAGGACTTGGCTTTCCTTGTATGTCACTCTGCTACTCTTGTAAGACGGCAACCCTCTGCCCAACAGGAGCTGTGGGACAGATGGCAGGATGAAGAAAAGCCACAGTGTTGCCCACCCCCTGGCACATCAATGGCTACAAGGTGCTCAGTGTGAATCCACCACGATTCCAAGGACTCTGATGTGTTTGGGGGTCTAAAATGACCAAGACACATGTAACAGGAGAGGGACACCTCTCAGAGCGGCCAGGTGTATTTTCCTCTCCCTTTCTTCCTCTTTGCTTTCCGGGGTGGCTTACAGTTGCCTTTCGGGGGAGAGAAAACAGTCAACCGGAGACTTTCCTTGGGAAGATCTGACTTCCCGCCAAAGATCTACTCAAACCATTAGGGATAAACATGGCTGGGCCTTGTCCATCCTGCCAAGCCCTGGCCCTCAGAAATAGGAGAAGCAGGAAGTGGGGTGAGATTGCAATGTTGAGGCACAAGGATGAAGGACAAGGGACCTGGGCTCTGACTCTAGCTGATGAAAAGCTGAGGGCAAGACACAATGTGAAAGCCAGCTTCTCCTGATGCTTCCGTCTGGGGTGGGCACACAAATCGAACGCAACAGTTGTTCTGTGTTCACCTACTGTGACGGGAAAAACTGGACAGCCACGTGCTTACACTGCAAGATCAACACAGCCCCTGGGAGGTGGGCAGCTTAATACTGTGCTCCTCAAAGACACAGTTCCACTCAGAGAATCTCCCCAACTGACCCAAGGTCACACGGCCAGGAAGCAGAGACTCTGGAGTTCCTCCAAGACGATTTGACACCTAAAGTCAGTTCTGTGAGTCTGACGACAGGTGGCTTCTCCTGGAAAGCTTCTGTGGGCACCAGCCATCCCCTGCCTTGCCTCATGCCCTAGGACAACTTCTGTTCTCCTGCACTTTTTGTCAGGCATAGAGGGGATAGACATATGCTCAACTCCTCTTTCTCCCATTTCCTGAGCAGCAGTGGGTGGGGGGCAGGCATAGCTGCAAGCACCAAGGAGCCACGCTCTGGGGGAGAGACCTGAGCCCCACCGGACAGTGGGGGACAGCCGGCTTCAAGGGCTGAAGACAGCCACTTGCCAGGGTGAGAGCAGTGCTCAGGGTCCCCAAGGAACTGGCAGCTCCTCCCAAGGTGGGAAAGGGATCCTTCTTCCAGTTTTTGTGGCTAGTCGCCTAGAAAGCCACCAAGGACACAGGCAGACACTCTCATCAGTCTCTGCAGTGTTTACGGAGAAGATCCTGCAACCCGAGTCTACCTCTATGAGCCTGTACTCTACCTCTATCATCCAATACTTTCTGAGGCTAAGGCGTTAGGATTGCTGGAGCCCTGGAGTTTGAGACCAGCCTAAGTAACATGGCAAAAAATATTCTCTAAGGAAAACAGAAAATATACGTGTATATATATGTGTGTGTATGTGTGTGTGTGTGTGTATGCATGTGTGTGTATATCTATACAACTACATATGTATTATAGGATTTCATTAAATGTTTACTATGTATACTTATTTTTTATCTCATGTATAGTTTTAATATGTATTCTGATATACACAAATACCAGATTTTATTTTATTTAAAGTGTATCTATGTTTACATGTTTAAACTGCAGTCCCATGCACAATTCTCGCCATAAGAGGAGATGACTTTCATGCAAGACGCCTCTCCAGATGCATTTTCCCTTGCTCACAACAGTCTTTCAGCTCGTCTATCTCGTTACTTTCTAGTGCTTTGGCCACATGTGTCTCACCTCTTCCATCGCGGCAAAACCTTCCCGTTCGAGGACTGTCTTAGTCTGGGGCAACAAAAGAGGTTCCTTGGGTAAAAGTAGGAAAACAGGGAGGGTAAGACACTGAGGTCATCTTCTTGTTGGTCAACACATGCTAAGTACGTGCTCGTGATAAAATACTGAGATCACTGAATGAAACCTTTTCAAGGTCAACTATGAAAATGAAGACCTGGGAAGTTCTCTTTGTCCTACACGCTGCTAAACTCTAATCTTACACTGAATCATTTTAAGCAGAAGAAATTTCCTGCTTTCAGGTCTTGAGCCTGGGAATGCCAAGACCACGGTGCTAGGACCTTCAGAGCATGGTGACAGTCTCTCCTGTGCCTCATAGCTGGCTCCTTCTAAGTATCCTCACAAGGCACAGGGACAAACAAGCGGCCTTTGGCCACTCTTCTGAGATCACTCACCTCATTCATGGACCCCCCTCTTCACACGCAGACAACAGCAGGAATGGAGTGGTGCCACAGAAGCGGACCCGCTTGGAAACCAGCCCTAACCTGGTCAAGAATACTGCCTAAAATGATCGAACAAAGGAATCGAGAATTTTCCTGCTTCCCTGAGTGTGTTTTTTTCAGGGGCTCGGTAGCATTCACCAGGTCCACACATGGGGTGTTCATGGCCTCTGAAATGGGCTTGACAAGACCACAGCTCTCAATACTGTCTTGCTCCCATCTTTACTTTCTTTTTGTGGTTTCTTTTTGCTTTTGAGTTCCGCTGGGGTTTCTTTAGTTGGAGTCTCCTCCATCACTCAGACTGGAGTGCAGTAGCATGCTCACAGCCACGCCAGCATTGCCCTGCTGGGCTCAGGCGATTTTTCAGCATCAGATTCCAAGTACCCAAAACTACAGGCATGTGCAGCCAAGCCCGGATAATTTTTTTATTTTACATGATACAGATGAGGTCTTGCCAAGTTGGTCAGCTGTTCTTGAACTGCAAGCTCAGGCAATGTGCTCACCTTACCCTCCCAAAGTCCTGGGAATACAGGCTTGAGCACCCTCGCCTGGCCCCTTCTTGGACTTTCAGCGGAGGAAGACATCACTACCCGCCCTACCCCGTGTGTTTGTGCATCTCTCCTCACCTATTTCCAACTCTGGTCCGAGCCTGAATCTCACTCCGAGGCTTTGGCAATTTTGATATCTATAAGTACATGGAGAGAAAGGAAGAAGGGTAATTTCAGCAAGTGTAACATGTTCAAAGGCAGATAAAATACTCTGCTATAGCGTAAGTATGATAAATATCAAACAACAACCAAAACGCTCAGTGACCTCCCTGAGCCGATGCATTCAGTCCTCCTTTGGATAACTGGGCTGCGGAGTATGGCACACACATGTGTCCCTCTGTATCAACCTTCTTATGCCTAGAGAAAGTGAGAAACAGGGAGGGACCACAGTCAGAATCCTACTACCATTTACAAGGTTGAGTAGGGGGAAAGATTGCACCCTGGTAGTTGATTAACAAGTAGATGGCCAAGATCATCTGTAAAGAAAAAAAAATACAATGTGAAGAATTACAATGCAGCAGTAGTACCACTGTCAGGCAACATTGACTAGCTGGGACTTAGCAGCAGGTTCCAAGTTGTCATCTAAGGAGAAGTGGCCAGCTGAGTGCAAACTCAGCTGTAGCCTCATTCTGCCCCACCAGGATTAACTCTGTGCTCTCATAGGATGTGGGCAGACAACAGTGACTCCATGTTGGAAGCGAATCAGTCATCTGACTTCTCTTTAGCCCCAGTTCTACGTTGTCCTCCCATTTCTACCACATTCACAAGCCTACATGAAGAAAGCAAACTTCTGCTTTTGGTTCAACTATCTTTGACTTTCTCCCACAAATTATAGGCCATGAGGCTCGTAGTCTTCTTGCCTGTTCTGCGTGGTTGCCTGTCATTTCTTGCTGAATCACATACCCATTCCCTATAGTATATATGCGCTGGGTCTGTGAAGTGTCAGTGCAGAGATCTACTTGCCTTGTAGCTGGCCACATCTATACTTTTGTCTTTGGTTTCCCTGTACACATCACCCCAAAATGAGGGCACTTATAAGACAGCATCCTGAATGCCTTTCTACCAGCTATGGGCTCTTTGGGTGACAGTTATAGGGACCTGCATACATATGAGCAACGAATCCAGGCCCAGTCAGAAAACTGACACGTGCACACGCACACAGACACACACACACGAATTTTCACACATCCACTTGAATATTCATTGGCACAAACAAATGACCTGCAAACATGTGTAAAGTTCAAGTGTCAGAGTTCAGAGTTAATCCAGGCGGGGCATTCACCCACAGTCACGGGCTACTTTTTCTGCCACAGGGGCCGCTGGCCACATCGACAGTCCCTGGTGACCTCCTTCGTAACAGGGAGAGCCTCTTACCCTTGCCCCCGGGGCGCTGATGCAGGGCAGCTTCATCTTGCTCTAAGGCAACCAAAATGGAGCTGAGGATCCCGGCCAGAAACTGTTCCCTTCCTGGAGTGCGTCCTGGGAAGAACCACTATCATTTTCCCCAGTCTCCACTCAGAAGGGACAGGGAGAGGAGACGTGGCATATCTGCCCCCGTCACTCGGAGTTCAAACCAAGGGGTTTTTGCTTTACCAAGAGGATTCCCATCTGGCCTAGTAGCTCCACTCTCTGCAGGAACTGAGAGTACCCTGTCCTGAGATTTTTGCTTGAAGTATGGGGCTGTGCCCCTACATCCATCCATCAGTGTGTGAACGCGTCCTGAGCTGGGTCCAGGGACAATGGGCTGAGCACTGCGCAGTGCACTCAGGGTGAGCTAGGGTCCAGTCGTCCTGTCACCCATGGCCTTCAAAGGATCTATCCTTCCAGTGGTCCTCTGGCTCTCCTTGAACCTACACTTGACACTGTCTCTTATCCAGTGATTCCCTGCACCCCATTTGGTCTGACCTGGAGACTGTGAGGTTCTGTTCTGCCCATCTGGCTCTGATGTGACTTTGTCCTTTCTGGATCTCTTGATGACACCCCAGGAATAACTAGACTCCTGTCCTTTGGATTTTCTTCCTAGGCTGCATAGAGCGTTTGACGGAGATGCCTGGGGCCATCTGGACAGTGAGACCCTCATCCCCAAACCTTTGAGACAAGGACACACCTGCCCAGCAGGGTCGATGGCATCCACCCTTCAATGGAGAAGGGCTGTGATGGGCTCTTCCAGTGTCTGGACGCCACCTAAGTTCAGGCCCCCGAGGTCTTATGGAATTAGCCTCCCTCAGCTTTTCAGAAGGAGTGAAGCTGCCCAGATACCTGTAGGAAACAAGAAACCTAATGACTAACCGAATCTACTTAAATTTTAACTTACTGTGGCCAGTGGATCCACTTAGAGATCCCACTAACTGAACCTGAGGGGGTTCGTTGTGGGGAAAGGAGGATGTGTGGCCTCCAAAGCAGCCTCTGTGCTGATGGAGCCCAGGCCTCAGGCAGAGGATGAGCAGATCCAGAGTTCCAAGCTGTCAGACAGGAAGGGGATTCGTTTCCTCCTGGTCCCCAGGAAGGA
>NW_007261252.1:0-19864 GCF_000164805.1 Carlito syrichta
ACATCAGAACAGGAGGGTATGGATGCATTTTTAAAATGACATGAGGCTAGCGCTATCATCTGTAGATTGTACAATCATTTGTATTGTATTGTAAAAAGTCAAGAATGTACGTTATGACCTCTGGGGTAAACACTGAAAGAAAAGTTAAAGAACAAGTAATTAGCATTTTCAATTGATGGGAAGTGGATTAGTAACAATAAGTGACAATTATTTCACTAAACCAAAAGATCAGCAAAATAGATTTGAAGGAACTCAAAATGTGTCAAGGAGGAATAAGTAGAAATTTGTTTACATGTAAAAATACACCACATTAGTATTTACATGAAGTATGATTGATTAAATATACAAAGTCAAAGAATAAGCCTGTCTTACTAGCTAACAAGTCATTCCAACCAAATGCTTCTCACAGATGATATATTTCAAATATAAGGATGGAGAATGTTTTACAATTTAAAAAAGTGATATGAGGAAAACACTAAGTTTAAGTGTATTAATATTAGACAAAGTAAGCATTAAGGGAAGAAACATTACTAGAGGAAAAAAGAAATGAATCATATGATAAAGGAGTCAATCCAATGAGAAGATCCTATACTAAGCCTGTATGCACACAACAACATGGCTACAAAAATAAAGCAAAATGAACAAAACTAAAAGAATGAAGAGACACATATATAAATAATGTTGTAATGAATAAGATATTTCTACATATCTTGGTTGATAGCTAAGAGAACAAGGAGCAAAACATAAGTAACTAAAATATCAAAATTATCATATATAACCTAATTGATGTATATAAAACAATGGACCCAGCTATGATAGAATGCACGTTCCACTCAAGTGTTCCTGGAATACTGACCAAAATGACCATGCGTGCGTTCTAAACAAATCCCTTCATTTGTTGAGGAATTGAACTATCTCTGACTACAGCAGGATCAACACACAGATTAATAGAAATTATAGTAACTGTACATTAAGCCAATATATTTCCAAATAACCCATGAATCAAATAAGAGAGAGAGAGAGAGAGAGAGAGAGGCTTAAAGCAGAAAGATGAATTCATAGTGGATATGTGTCCACACTTGTAGAATACAGCAACAGCAATTCTCAGAAGAATTTTATACTCCTGACTATGTGTGTCAGATAGGAGAAAAGGCTAAGATCAGTTATATTATTTTCTATCTCAAGAAGTTAGAAAATAAAAAACAGATAATACAACCTTGCAAGAACATTACCAGAAGGAAAAGTATAGACATGTTTCTCATGAACGTAGAGGTTACACATTTCTCATGAATGCAGAGGTTAAAATATTAGCAAATAAAGATCAGAAACATATATTTAAAAAAGAGAACATGTGTAAACAAGTGACATTTATTCAGTATTTTTATTCACCAGCTTGAAGGAACATCATGTGTTTATCTCAGTAGAGGCAGAGTAATAATTTGATAAAAATTCAACATGATAAACCTTTTATCAAACTAGCAATAGAAGACTACTTAGTCTGATAAGTGAGTACTGATTATCTAAAATGCAGAAAACTTTGGCAAACATCATCCTTAATAGTGAAGTATTGGAAGCATTTTATCTGAGCTCAAGCATGAGCTAAGGTCCTACTATGAAGGAAGCCATGAACATAGCATCAAGACCACAAAACAATAAAAGCCACTAGCATTTGGGATTAAAATAATAAAATTGCCATTTACAGAGGACATGATCCTATATGTAGAAAATCCAAAAAACAACTACAGAAATGATCAGAGTGCTGGATATAAAGTCAATATAAAAATAGCAATATCTATATACCAGCAACAAACTAAAAAAGACTTTAAAATATTAGTATTTTCAATGATATTATTCTCAGGAGTAAAATTAATAAGGGTCAAGTAATATTTGAGCACTGAAACATTAGTGACAAAATTTGAAACATAAATTAGATTAATGTACTATGTTCATAAATTGGAACACTGAAGAGCTGAAGAGTCTAAAGATATTAATTCCATACTTCTAGTAGGTTTTATTAAAAATGGAATTCGACAGCCTGTTTCTAAAATTCATAGAGAAATGTGAAGGGACAAGAACAGCCGAGACAAACATGGAGAAGAATAACAAAACTGCAGCTGTAAGCTGCCAGGTCACAAGTTCTATCACTGATTAGGAGTCAGAATACTGTGTGGTAATGGAAGATGAAGAAGGACATGGAAATAACCAAATCGAAGTGCTAGTGATAGATCCCTTGTGCCAGCCTACCTGACGATGGCAGATGACGTTACACTGACATGGAAATGATGGTCTTCCTAGTAAATAGCACTATGCCAATTTTGTATCCATCTGGAAAGACATGACTGTGAAATACTGACTCTCAATTTATGTAAACTACATTTCAGATAGATTCTAAAAGTAAAATAAGAAAGAATTTTAAAGACAGAATTAGAGAATAACTTTGGGGCAGGTATAGACAGATACCTTGAAGACCTAGTGTGTAGCAATAGCCATAGAAAAAATGACCATTAGACTACATTAAGTTTCAAAGTTCTATTTGCAAAAGACGTTTCTAGAAATTAAAGGCAAACTATAGATTAGAAGATACTCATCACATATATCTAAAAAAGACTGAAATCCAGTATATACTTCTGAAGTCTTCCTGCAAATAAAAATAATAGACAACTCAATAGAAAATGTGAGGATTTGAGGGCAAAACCATGATATGCAGTCAACTTTTGACAGGAAACACGGTTGGTTCCATGTTTTTGCTATAGTGACTAGTGCTGCAATAAACATGTGTGTGCAGGTATCTTTTTTGTAGAATGATTTGGGTTCCTCAGGGTATATTCCAGAAGGGGGATTACTGGGTTGTATGGGAGGTCAATGTTTAGATCTTTTAAGATTCACCACACTGTTTTCCACAGAGGTTTCTCTAGTTCACACTCCCACCAACAGTGTAGAAGTATTCCATGATGGAATATTATGCAGCCATAAAGAGGGACAAAATTTTCAACTTTGCAGCAACATGCATGGATTTGGAGTCTGTAATACTCAGTGATCTATTGCAGAAGCAAAGAACTGAGTACCACATTTTCTCACTCATAAGTGGACCTTGAAGGATTATCAAAATACTACAAGAAAGGGATTGGCAGTAGTGGGACACTGCCAGGGGAGGGAGGGGGGCACATCTCATCAATAAGGTACCGGATCTCAAACCAGGTGATGTGGGGACCAAAGGGAGGCCCTGACTTTACCTGTACATGACTATTTGTATACCTAACCCTGAATTGTACCCTATATCTTTAAAATTAAAAATATGATATGATTTCAAAATGCACCCAAATGGCAGAAATGGACACACTTTTAGGTGTCGGTGACCATGCAGAGGAAGAAATCTCGACCACAACTTCTGGAATGTGATTTGACTACAGTTAACATTAATTGATTAAACATTTCAAAACAGCTGGAAGAGAATGATTTGAATGTTCCTAGCATAAACAAGAGATAGATATTTAAGGTGGTAGAGATCTCATTTACCCTGACTTGATTATGTGTATCCAATGTACCCTGAAAATATGTACATCTAATATGCATCAAAACAAAAATTTAAAAAAACCTACCTTGCAGACCATCTTGTCAGCATCTGCTAAACACAACATCCTGAAAAATCCCACATCAGCAATGTCACCTAAACACATTTATAAGAATGATTCTAACAGCACAAATCCTACTACTCAACATTCGAATAAGTGTAATCATCTTCCAAGCAAGAAAGGGGTCACACAGTTTATGCAATGAGCACAATACAGCAGGCAGCATGAAAAAGTACAGTTCCATGCAGCAGCATGGATGGATCATAAAACCATCATGTTGAGAGAATGAATCAGTCACAAGAGAGCATATGCTGAGTCAGTCCGTTTATGGAACATTCGAAAGGGCAAACGCAATCTCTGCTGGTAAACATCAGGTTGTTGTTTACTGTTGGGAGGGTGAGGTGGGGGTGGCCACACAAGGGACTGGCCTGGTTAGGATGTGGGAGCTGGTTATGTCGGTTCAACTTGGAAATGTGAACACATTGCACACTTAGGATTTGCATACTTTTCTCTGCAGTCTCTCGACTTTAAATAAAGTTTTCTAAAATAAACTACTACGTAGCCATGAATAAGAATATAGAAAGTCTACACTTGTACAGTTAATCTGTGATGCTTTCTGCAAAATTAAGCATAACAGTCTAACATTTTGATCTTCAGAATTCTTGGAATTCAGTGACTATAGTGATGATGATGATGGTGACAACCATAATGATATTTCCATATATCTATAATATTTATGAATAGCTTTGGCATAATTCAGAGCAATATATCTTTATCTCTCTATATCCGTGTCCACTTATTTGTCATCTATCATCATGTATATTTGACCATTTGCAACATTCAGATAGTTCTACTAATCCTAGTTTGTGGATGGACTGTGAGGCAGAGAGAGGTAAGTGAATCGCACAGGACCCCAGAGCCCCAGAGGCAGAGCTTTGTTTAAACCTCTCAGCCTAACTCTATAGCCAGGATTGTGAATGGAATGAAATTTTATGTAAATGGAAAACAAACCAAAATTTTAAGTTAGCAAATGATTTACATGAGTGACCAAAGCATGTATATGCACATCAGTTGACGAAAGATAATTATAACATTCAACATCCTGTACTAAATCTTGATAGGCTTATGTACATAATTAAGCTATGCATTTGTGAGTCTCATGGTCTCTCTTGATCTTTGGGATCTATCGGTCAGTCACAGTGGCCAAAAATTAAGGATTCAGCTTCTCCAGAGACTGGGGTCCATGTAGGAAATGACCTAAGTACTTGCCTGTTTTCTCTGTTGCACCCCGGAACAAAGAAAGTGGGAAGGGTAGACTCATTGCAGAAACCGTCAATGGTGAGAGAGCCAGCAGACAGGAGCCATTGTAAATGACAAACATGAACTTCACATCAAAACAGTGAGCAGGGAGTGTCTGTGTGCTCTTTCGTGGTGTATGTGTGCAGGTGTGTGCACGCACAATGCATGTATATTACTGAAGTTATTCAAAACCTTCCTTCCACAGAAATTAGTTGAATAAACACAGTGACCACATCTTATTAAAATAATCCCATTGTCATAGCTTTCACTTCTCTAAACAGCTTTTGAAAGCACACTGACTTGACAATTTGTAGAAATTTTGACTTGAGAGGGTGTCTAGTAGATGGTCTTGGTGGTCACTGGGAGGGGATATCTATGCCTGCGAGTATACCAGAAGCCTGGCACAGACCACGGTTTCCAGGTAAGAGACACGCTGGGTAGAATCCTGTGCAGCATGAAAAAACACTCCTCAGATCTACTTCCACATTTTGACACATCATGTTTCCTAACCTGTCTTATGCCATCCTGCTTTTGTACAAACAAATTCATGATTCACAGCCAGTTATGGACAGATGAAAACACAGTACATGCAGAAAGATGTAAAGAAATACACTTTGAGAGGTAGTTCCCAGAAGCCTGTTGGTCTAAAGTCAGAGCTGCCCCGAGGCGTCAGGAGCTCACAGTCTCATGTCCCCTGCAGGGCCACTGGTAGTTGCTGCTTGGTGCCCAGAGACCCAGCTTTTATTACACAGGACATGGTGGGGACGGGCAAAGACTTCCACATGATGGCTGGGATTCAGGTGCACTGATTGTGCTTGAGAACACAAGTGAGGGTTTTAACTTTAACTAATTGACCTGCCTTTAAAAAAAACTCTAACGTACATTTCCAAAGCCAACTCAACTCTTGGAGGGTGTGCGGGGCTTCAGATGTCTTCCATATTTTAATCTAATTAGTTTAAAGGTGAGATGTGAAATTCAGAATGATAATCTAAAGGCCAAAAATAAACTTTAAAAAATACATTTAGTTGTCTTCGTGAGACTCTTAAGTATTCAGCTGGAACACAGCTTAGCAGTCAAAAAGTCCAACTTTTACACTAACATATGAGAAACTATAAACACAGGAGGTGAAGTCCAAAAATCTAATTGATGAAATATTTGGATTAAATCCAGCTTTTCTGACTGAGTCCCTGGAGGTTTTCACCTCTATCTCCAAGGTAAACGGGTGTCAGTCCTATTCACTAGATCTTCCATTGACCATTTATTAAATGTGGGCTCCTGGTCAAGTTACTTCTTTTCTTGGGTGTTTTCCTATTTTTGGAGGAGGGATGATGGTAGTGTTGTATCCCAGGGTTGTGTTGCAGGTGATATGAACAGCACACACACACACAGATGTGCACGATGCCAGGCACGTCTGTGCATCCTCATTTTAGCCAATCTTATGAAAACAGCAGTCAGTGAGAAACCTGAATTAACAGCTGAAACCCAAATAAATAGCTGAGACATTAACACACATACACAGTGTGAGATTTCAGGATTACATCCGTTTAGCCTTGCATATATGAGGCCATTCATACCATACAGTCTGGCAATGTTAAATCAGTCCATGTGGGTACACAGTTGTCATTGAATTCCACTAAACATAAAATGTTTTCATCAGAGAAAAATTTGGAACTCATGAAGTGCTGAAGGCAAGGTAATGGGACTCCATGGTCAAAAATTTCCAAGGAAATTTATAAGTCAAGAGAAACAATAAAAGGAAACATCCATGTTAGCTTGAAGGAACAGATCATCATTGTAAAACCTCCTAAGGGGACTGGGGCTACTGTGATAGTGCCTCCAACAAGTTGAAATTTGTTGAATTTGTTTTATGGGTTGAACAGTCTCTCATTGACACCTCGAGTCTTTCTGATACACTTTAATGAAGATAAAAGGGTTGGAAATATCTGGGATTGAAAGACTCTGCCAGATTCATGACCAGGGCAAGTTATTTAGCTTACTATGCACTGACATGATTTAAAATATATGAATGTTAGGGCACTTCTGCTTGATTTTAAAAGCCTAAAATGAAAATCACAATGTGGACACAAGATTTTAAACACCATCTGGTCAATCCTTCTTGAATTCCTTTGGTATTTCAAACATGGAGAAGATTCCCAAGGACACGAAACCACTCTTAACTCTCCAATATAGTCAAGATTTTGGAGATGTCTGCCTAGATGTGCCATACAATTCCCTTTGCTTGGAATTATTTAGAACTTAAAAATAGTGTCATTGCCACGTGCTCTATGAGTTATGATCAGGCCATGTTTTCTTAAGTGTTGGCCCCCTCCTCTATCTTGGGGAGGTGAATCTCCTCTTTCTCTGTCTCTCTCATTTACTTTCTAAATAAACTATACTTTCTAATCTAAAAAATAGCATCATTTTCTTATTTATATTTGAAATCAATTTTAAATCAAGAGAATCACAGTTCAAGACATAGGCACCAGAGAAAGAATTGAGGCAACCCAGGGAGGTATGGTCTAAAATATCTCAGGATATGTGAAGTCAAAATCAGATGGGATTATCTACCATGGCATTAAAATATGTTATCCAACCTTTATGTTCCAGTGTGAAATCATGAAAAAAGAAGTTTGATAAACAAAATGACATCACCTTTTCGGTATAAGTTGAAATATGCTTTAACTCATTGCTGGGAACACATTTCACTGTTAGCTACCCAGACTCCTCTGACTTGTTTCTAAATCACTAATTTAAAACAGTTGAGGAGTTAGGATCTGATCAAGGTAGGGTGTGATGAACATTTCTTCTCCTTTTGCATTTTAACAATAAAATAAGATTTCAGGCATTTCAAATCCCATTAGTAAAAGTGACTTTCCCCATAACCTTCTTCAAATGCAGGATGCTGGCCTCTGTTTATCATTAGCAGAAAGCGCTGTGTCAAATGTTGCTTTCCAATCTATTTTCTGATTCAAATTTAGCAGATCTAATTTAAAAAAATACCTTATACTTTGCAGCTGCATCCATTTGTACATGCAAATTCAGTAATTGCTTATATAATTGCTTTTACATGGAAACAAGCTGTTAAATGTTCAGTTAATCAGTTTGCAAAAAAAAAAATCCCTCAATGTTCTCATGTCCAGCAAACTCTCCCCCAGTTCATTCATATGAGCTGAAAACAATCCAATGTTTCATCTGAACAGGTAGCATGGTTTCTTCCCTTCCCAACTTGGCTCTTCCTTCACCCAACACTATTTTCTATACTCGCCATAAGAGTCAGCACAGAGACTGTGTACACAGGCAGGTGCTGCCCTGTCCACCACAACCATGTTCCTCTGCTCACACTAAATGACAGGCTGCAAAGACCCTTGCTCAACCTCTAGTGCTGTTTCTACCATCTTTTTTCTCCCATATGCCCTCAAAATCAGACAAATGGTGTTACAGAGAATTAAATGCTGGGATCCAGTCTTTAGCTACTGGGGTTTGTGGAGAATGACGTCTGTGTTTTCTGGCAAATCCATACAGTGGACAGTGAGGGGTTCACCCAGTCTCACTCACACTGTCCTGTGTTTTGTGAGTCCGTGCGCATCTGGGTCAGTTGTTCTTTTTCTCATTGGCAGTGTGGGTCTACACGAAGCTTCTCAGACATTCCTGCACACACAAATCCCTGGAGAACTCATAAAAGTGCCATCCTGGTGGGGGACCCAGGGAGGAGCTGGAAAGTTTGAACACTGGATGAGCGCCAGGGAGGCAGGTGCTCTGGGTCTCTGGGCTGTGTGGTCGGTGGTCAGAGTGGAGTGAATGCTGCATGCCACATGTGCTCACCCAGCTTCTATTGGGGACAATCAACTAAAGTGAACATGCAGGAATGGGCAGTAGGTATACATGCATCTTCTTTGAACATTCCAGTTTTTCTTTCCTTTTCTTTTTTCTTTTTCTGGAAATGGGTATCTCACAATGTTGCACAGACTGGCCTTGAACTCCTGGCCTCGAAATCCTGGCCTCAAGTTATCCTCCTGCCTTGGCTTCCTGAAGTGCTGGGATTACAGGTGTGAGCCACCGCACCTGGCCCCAGTTTGTCTTAATTTGCATTATGAGTGAGAAGATTAGGAATCTAGGCCATTGTCTTTATTACAGGAAACAGTAGGATCTGCATATCCGGCACTCTGGGAAAGATGCTCTCCCTGGCATCTACTCTATCATATCCCAACCACCCTGCCCGCTACCCAAGTCTAGCATCTAAGAAAACCAAGTCCCAGAGCAGTTAAGCAATTTTCCCAATTTTGGGCTACTGGTAGGTGGTGGAGCTGCAATTCCCACCCAATTGTGTGCAACTCCAGAGCTTATGCGATGCAAAATTCCCCACATTATGCCTCAGCAGTAGCTGCTTCTCTCCATAGCTCGACACAATGACTAGTTGTGTGGTAGAAGTCATGTTATGCAGAGACATAGATTTTGTCAGCAGATATTTTTTAAAGCATCAACATTTGACATAATTCATGCTTTTTGAAATGATGGCCTATTCAAGAATTTGGATTTCTACACTTGGATTTAATGAAGATATATTTCAATGGTTATAGCATCCTATGAAAGTTCCTATTAATATGTATGTGCAACAGAAAAAGGAAAGTCTTGTCACTTCTCAAGATGTGCATTTGGATATGTGGTTTTAAAATTCCTTTCCAAAGGAAACAGATGATCTGTTCATAGCATTTGGGCCAAAATTATGAGAATAATTTTGTTATCTAGTTTTTCTGAGAATTGAAGAAACTTTCTTCTCTTAAAAGTCAAATAGCTGAGTATGAAAATAAAATGAGATTCTCATATTGAGGCATTTTCTTTCTCTCCTCTGTGTGTAATGTTTATGAAACAAGAAAAACTTTTGTCTCCAGCATTCTTCTAGAAACACAGGAAGATCTAACCCTGTTTATCAGCTGGTATGCTGTGATGGTGGGGCAGGGACCCCCAAAATAAACACTAATGCTCTGTTTCTGGGAGTGTGGCTTGGGAAGAGACACATTTCTCCTTGCTTCTGACACGTCAGACAATCTATGAAGAGGTCCATTTAGTTCTCAATCTCATACATTGATAAGGACATAAAACTGGGATTAAAAAAAATAATGGTCAGGCTGGGAAGGTGTCCTTTGAGTGGCTGTTGAAATGCTAGCCTAGAGAAAAGTTGGAAATGCAATGCATTTTCAAAGAATATGAAGGGTTGACCTCAGGCTCAAGTGAAGCCAGTGTGTGAAATTTAAAGGAGGCCGATTGGGGCTCAACAAGAATCAGCTGCAGAGCTTCAAAGTGAGGATGAGGCTTTCCCACCCAGGCCACTCCGAGTTGTGGCTGCAGGGGATGCAGGTTATCATCCACATAGTCTGTGCTGGGGAAGGGATTTAAACACCAGAGGAGGGAGGGTCAGCCACCTCTATGGCCCTTTCCAGTGTTCGCACCGGGCACTGGGGTTCGACGCCATTTACTGGCAGGCAGGCACTGGTGGCAGTCAGGTTGGTTTAGGCTGGGACTTTGGGCAAACATGCTAGCCTTCTGGGGCTTATTGTCCTTCTTTGTGGGTCCCTCCCTTCACATATCCTCTTCTTTCCAGTTTCTTTCCGACTCAGTGACCAACTTCCTCCACCCTGGTGGCGTGTTCAGTCCTGGAGTTCAAGATGTTGCAATGACTTCTGGCCTATGTCAGCATCCCTGTACCAAAACATACCTGCGTAGCGCTGCTCCAGTCTGACAGATAGACAAAGGTGTGCTCTGAGAGTGGACTGGGGAGGATCGCCTGTCAGTATGTTTGTAACAGGAATTTCTCAGGGGACATGGCCTTCACAGTTAACATAAGAGTTTCTGTCACAATGACAGGCCAGTGAGGAGATATTTATATGAGGGACCTTTGCAAGAACCCTCAAGCCACACCTGCAAAGCAGTCATGTGCTCTATCCACATCGCTTGCTGTGTGGGGAGAAAAGACACGGGGAAGGCAGATAGGCTGAGGCCTCCATGGCTGGACTGCACGGGGCACAGTGTATGATAGTAGCACAAACCCAAGCCTGGAACCTGAGCACAAAAGGGACGCGGTGCCACCCTCACCTGAGGTGTGGAATTGGGCAGGTTTTCCTTCCAAGATGTGGGGACAGCTTCATACGTCGATGCCAGGAGCATGAAGTGAGAGTTGAGGAGAATGTCAACATCTTCAAAGGAGAAAGGCATGCAAATCTCAAGTGCATCTTCTGACTGAGATGAAGACGCTTTTCTAAGTCTCACAGGTAGCATGAATAGAAAGTCATTTCCTACTTAATATTCCAATAGGCTAAATAATAATTGAAAAATTGCCCGAATCTCACATGCATTTTCAGAATTCAAATCTGCTTGGCTTTATGTGAAGTATTTTCTGAAATTTTCCAGGGCTGTCACTGTAAATTAAATCTGATTTTTAACCTGTTAAATCATCTCTTAATCATAAATTTCTCAAATAGTTACAGTGCAGACACCATTTTCCTGATACACAACCTGGTTTGGGGACAAGAAGCAGGAAGATGTTACTGCTAGGGGAGGGAGGGAGGGGCATACCTCATCAACAAGTGTACCTGCATGATCAATGTTTATATACCTAACCCTGAATTGTACCCCACATCTTTATAACAAATAAATATAAATAAATAAAATAAAGAAAAATCAAGTAGCGGTGTATTTCAGCTTAATGTGTACTTTGATACAGTCCTTAAGTTAACCACATCTGCTCATTTTACGTTCACATCAGAAACTGCTTTAAAATATTGAATCTATGTTTGCATTTAGGCATTTGCATAATGCATTGTAGATCATGTATTCTTATATTCTTATAGTTGAAGACTATTGAAATTAAGAAGCATTATTTTTCTTTCTTTTTTAAATAATCCATGATATAATTTGCATATATAATAAATGGGAGAAATAGAACATTGCCACTAGCCCCAGAGGCTGTGTCACCGACCCCCAAGGCAGCCCCTGCCTGTCTCACTGTCTCAAATTCTGACTTGATTCTTTCTTTTTTTTGCATTGGAGTCTCACTCTGTCACCCAGACTGGAGTGCAGTGGCCGCTCCTGGCCACCGCAGCCTCGACCTGCTGGGCTCCAGCAATCCTTCCGCCTCAGCCTTCCACATAGCCAGAATTACAGGCATGCGCTACCACGCCCAGCTGATTTTTTGATTTATTGTAGAGATGAGGTCTTGCTGCCCAGGCAGGTCTCGAACCCGTGGGCTCAGGCAATCCACTCACCTCAGCCTCCCAAAGGCGCGGGATTACAAGCTGAACCACCAAGCCCGGCTCACTAAGGATTCTTATCCTTGTGGATTTTTGTCACTGCAGATAGTTTTTAACACTTTTGAGGTGTAATAGACATATAAGAAGTAGCACATGTATATAATCTAAGTTTTGACACATGTATACACCTGTAGAAGCATCACCACTATCAAGAAAGAAAATATATCCATCACTATCAAAATGTCTTCCTACCCCTTTGTGATTCCTCCTGCCTCCCATTCCTTCCTGGAATCCCAGTTTGCTTTCCACACACTATATATTCACCTTTGTTCCCTAAAGAGTTATGTAAGTGAAATCATTCATGATATACTCTTTTTTAACTGAATTCTTTCACTCAGCATATTTATTTTAAAATCATCCATGTTGTGTTGCATGTAGAACAGTCCCTTTCTTTTTATTGCTAAATAGTAGAATAATAGTATTCTATTATATATCATGTATATGATATGTCTATACTTACATATCATATATATCACAATTTGTTTCTCCATTCAGTTGTTGACACATATTGCTTCTAAATTTTAGAAGCATTATTTTTCAAAAGTTCAGATATACATATGTGTACAAGCAAATATGCATGAAGAAAAAAATGAAGAGGGAGAAAAAGATGAAGTGAAATACAGGCCAAATTATCAGGTAGGTGATCAAAATATTCTAATTGATATTTAGACAATGGTGGGCAAAAGAAGGGAGCCCTGGAAATTTGAGTAAACTTAGTTCACATTTTGCCTCAGCATAACCACTTTTGCTTCGACTGACACTCTTTGAATCTAGCACAGGCTAGACATGGATAGATAAATTTCCAACAGGCAGGTTTTAGGAAGCATTCAGACATTTTACTGCAGGCCAAGTTGGCAGCCTACCCCACCCCCTCAGCAAATCTCCATAAGATGCAAGACAAGGACAGTCCAACCTTTCAGTTCTTGGTTTGGCAAAATAATCTCTAAGAAACTTTCAGATTCCTTGTCAAAGGCGGAGAGTCAATGATCACCCCTTAGCTGACTGAAGCCATAGAAATGATAATAAGACCACCTTTTTGCTAAGGGTCTTGTGGACTGGAAATGTCTGACAGGTCTTTCACAGGGAAAAAACCCCTCCCCTTTTCTCCTCCCATCCAGCCCATCTCCATGGCAGCAGTCATGTGACTAACGCACTGGTCTGCCTGCTGTCCATCACTTGGCATCAGTACTTGGGCTTACCTGCCCCTTCTTGATGATGTGGAGCAGACTACCACCCAATCATCTTAATGACCTTCCCCCACCAAAGGGAAGGATTGAAAGGACTCAACCATGAGAAAGCAGCAGCCACTGCCTTGCAAAGCTATGGTGTGGCTGTGTGCTCTTTAAGCTAAGGCCAGGTCATGTTTCCTTAAGCTTTGGCCCTTTCCCCTACCTTTGGGAAGTGAATCTCCTCTTTCTCTTTCTCTCTTTCTATTAGGAGTTGCACTAATCAAATCATCATTCAGAAACAAATACAAAATGGCAACTGTGACGAGAGCTTGAGAGAGAGGCCAGTGGAGCCTGAGAGGCTATGAATGGCACTGGGCTAATCTCAGATGTCAGGGAAGATCACATAGATAACTGGCTGCCTAAAGACAGTCATAGATATATTCTGATGAGTTACATTAAGTGTACACATACAAACATTATTTTTAAAAATTAGAAATGTTAAAGTATAACTGATAAGCCCAAAGTGAGATGAAATGTAATAATACATAGTGCTCAATTAAGAAAATACAAATACATAGAGGATACAAGACATTTTAAAAAACAGGGCAAATGGAATGCAATTAATAGGCTGCTACATTTAAATAAAGCCATATCAATAAGTATATTAAATGTAAATGGTCTAAATAGTCAGAGATTCTCATATTATATAAACAAGCAGGAAACAATAAACTGTCTGTATATATTTACTTTTAATATAAAGACATAAAATTCTAAGAAAATACTAGCCCAAAGAAAACATAAGAAGCAATATTAATGTTAAAGTGGACTGCATAACAAGGAATATTACCAGGTATAAAGGGAGGCATACAATAACAAAAGGTCAATTCAAGAAAAAGAAACACCATTCCCAAATGTTTATGCAAGTAATAAGAATGATTCAAAGCAAACCAGGAAAGGAAAATAGATGAACCCCAAATTATTTTTGGAGTATTTAACACACCTCTCTTAGTAATTAATGGACTAATTAAGATGCAATAAAATAAGGGTAAGTCCTGAATAGTCCTAGCATCCTAATTTGATCTGATTGACATTTGCTGAATGTTGCACCCAACAGAAGAAGGGTGTGTATCATGTTCAAGTGTACATTATAAACAGGAGCAAAGCTGTGAAAATTATACTAAGTATGTTCTCTGAACACAACAGAATTAAGTTAAAATTCAGGAACACAAAGGAATCTTGACAATATCCAAGTATTTAAAAATGAAACAACAATCCTTTACATAATCCTATGGTCAGAGAGGAAATATCAGTGAAGTTACATTTTCATCGAGTAAAAATATAGCAGAATTTATAAATTGGGTGAGATGTATCTAAAGCAGTGCCTAGGGGAGAATTTATATCCTTCAACACATATTAGAAAAGGAAAACAAAAGATCAAAATCCATGATGTAAGTTTCAGCATTAGAAAACTACAAAAAGAAAAGCTAATGAGATTCAAAGACAGTGAAAAAAAGGAAATCATAAGGATAACAGCAATACAACAGAAAACAGAGAAAAGCAAAAGATTCAATAATACCAAACTGCTTCTTTGGAAAGATTAATAATTTTATTACTATAAATAGAGAGATCAAGAAAAGAATGCAAAACACAAATTTCCGCTACTAGGACTGAATTAACAAGATTATCATAGACCCTAGTGCCATTCAAAGGACAAGGAACATTAAAATAATTTTAGGCAACATATTTGATAGATCAAATAGAAAGTATGCAATCTTAGCCACAAAGTAGATAATCAATACAACAAAGAAATAAAATTCCAGGCCTGTGCTGGGATTGGTGGCTCACACCTGTAATCCCAGAGCTTTGGAAGGCCAAAACAAAAGGATTGCTTGAGGTCAGAAGTTCAAGTCCAGTCTGAGCAACATAACAAGACCCTCTCTTCAAAAAAATATAAAGTAAAAAAAATTTAGCCAGGCGTGTTGTCCTATGTGTTCAGGAGGCTGAGCCAGGAGGATCACTTTAATCTGGGAGGTCAAGGCTGTAGTGACCTATTGTCCTGCTACAGCACTCCAGCCTGGATGACAGACTGATGTCTTGTCTCAAAATAGAACTAAACAAGACAAACAACAAAGGAAGAAGGAAGAAAAGAAAAATGAAAAACATCCAGGCCCACATGTTTTTCTCTAATAAAATCTACAAAGGAATCAAAGAAAGAAATGCTCATAATCAGCACACTGTCTTCTAGAAGAAAAAAGAGAAGAGAATATTATCTCAAATTATTGTTAAGACCAGAACTACTCTGAAAGCAAAACTGTACAAAGACATTCCAAGAAAAAAATTACCATAGAACAATAATCCACATAACCATGGGGGAAAAATGTCACTAACAAAATTTTGAAAAATTAAATCCAGCAGAACAAGAAAAATATATGATGACTCTTTAAAATGTATCCCAAGAATGTAAAGTCTCACCAACATTTAAAAAATAAATCCCAATATCAATATAGTAAATTAAAAAGTGTATGTTAATATTATATAATTTTGGACAACATTCATCACTGATTAACACTTCTCACAAAGTAGAAAAAGAAGACTTCCTCAACCTGATATCAAAACTTTTTCAGTTTAGAGAAAATATTTATACTTGATGAGACTTTTCCCTTAAGATAAGAAACAAGGTATGGAGTTCTTTCCTCACCATAGCTATTCAATAGTGTACTCATAGTCAAAGCAATAAGGCAAGACAAAAGCTTTTAAGCATAGAGATTGGAATGGCAGTACAAAACCTGTCTACATTGGAAGATGAATTATTTTGAAAGGAAATCCTAAGATTCTGCAAAGATGCACTAGAATGAATGAGGCCAGAACACTATCAGAAAAAAGTCGATATACAGAAACCAATAGTTTTTTATACAATATCAATGACAATTGGATGTTGAAATTAACAATATGTATTAATAATAGCATCACAACTATGGAATCGTTAGAGATAAAAATAAATGTGTGTGCGAAATTTGTCTTCTAACAACTACTGTAAAATATTGCTGGGATAAATAAATCTAAATGGATTTCTTAAGAAGAAATATATACTAGGTATATGGATATGAAAGCTCAATAAAGTAAAATTGTCAATTCTTCCAAAATTTCCTTATAGATTCAACATAATCAAGATTGTAGTAGCCTATTTGTGTTAAAATTTGCAAGCTCTTTATAAAATGTATAAGGAAAACAAATGACCTGGAATAGCCAACATGATTTTGAAAAAGAGCACTACCTGATTTCAGAATTTTCTAGAAGGGTAGAACAATTCAGACAATATGTGTCAGCTTAATCATTGATCTATAGATCGGTGGACCAGAAGAGAAATAGACCCTCAAGCCAAGATAGCTTAGAGTAAAAATATTCCAGGAATGCTGCTGGAATAATTGGGCATCCACATGACAAAAGTGATCTGTCATTTAAAATTCACACATCAAACCATAGAAGAAAAAAAAAAGACTAATTAGACTTTATTAAATAAAAAATGTCTGCTATTTGAAAAAAGCTGTAAATGAAAAGACAAGCCATAGGATGGGAGAAAATATTTGAAAAACATATATGATAGAAGACTCATAACAAAAATACAGGGGATGCCAAAAAGGTATGCACATTTTAAGAGATGTTATCAATGTATTACATTTTGAAGTTGAATTAAATTACAGTAATAATGAGTAGAATGATGTTCACTCAACTGTGCTTCCACCATTTGCTTTGTCCTGCCTGTTGCATGGTGACACTAACATTCATTTGATTAACATCGTCATTGAACAAGCATCACACTTAAAATGTGTATACTTTTTTAGGCACCTCCATAAATAAGGAATATACAATTTGAAGAAACTTAATCATAAAAAAGATAGTTAATCCAATACATAATAGCCAAAATATTTGAGCTCTTAAATAAATACAGATGTTAAATAAGCACATGAAAAGATGTGCAATCTCATTATGAATTACTTCACCACACTTCTACTAAATGACTAAAAGCAGACAAATAAAAAGCAAACAACACTGAGCTGCTTCTCTGGTGTGGAGCGAACCATAGGCTTGTATGCTATTACTGAAAATGGGAGGTGGTGCAACCAGTTTTGCAAACAGTTTGGCAGGTTCTTTCATAATTAAACAGACATTTATCATCAAGCCCAGCAATTCCACTATAGTGAATGAGACATAACCATTAAATTAATATTAAGTATTTACTCATATTAAGTGACATAAAATGATACATAACTACTTTAGTCAAAATTGCCAAAATACGGGTGGGGGATCAAGTGTCCACTGACTTTTGGATGGTTAAGTTGTGGTGCCTGAATATAATGGAAGAAGTTTCATCACTAAAACCAAGCGATCCATGTGGGAGTACCCTTGAATCTTAAAAGCACTATGTGAAGTTAAAGAAACCAGACACCGAGGGCTACCTCTGTGTGATTTTGATTAGAGGCCATTATGGAAAAGGCACTGTCAAGGATGGGGACCACATCAGCATTTCTCAGAGGCCATGAGTGGGAAAGAATAGGATGACTTTGTGGTTGGTGGAAATGTTCTGTCTCTTGATTTTGGCCATGGATAAAGGTCTGTAAGCACATTTTTTCCCTAAGCCCCTTCTCATGTACTCTTACAAAGAGAGAAATATACTATTTGTCAGTCATTCATCTAACAAGGTAATTAAAGAGAAAAGGAAAACTCTCCCTGTGGTGTGCTAACTGGATGGTAAAACAAGTAAGAAGACATATGGTGGAGGCCAAGGAGGCTGGCCGGGGTGACAACTGCCTGTAATCGCTTCTGTGTCTCGTTGACGCAATGACTTGAGATAGGCAATGCCCTGACGGCACTCTCTGGAGGAACTCAATGAAGATCAGTGATTGTTGAATGTGCTTAAGAGCAAACCCCTCAACGTTCTACCAGTGTGACATTTTAGCAAAATTAGCAGCGTGGTAACATCTCAGCTTAAGCAAGGTCCTCAGTGTCATGCCTCCTCCCAGCTCTGGACAAATAATTCCATTAAAAGATGCTGAATGTGGACTCACAGCCCCGCCCCACACCAGTAATGACAGTGCTCACATCAGCGGTCTTGGGGCCTTTTCCTTCTCTGACTTTATTAATAGAAGGTTTCCTTGTGTTGATACTGGCATTGTCTCGGAGTGGGGGGGAGGGCATGAGCAGGGGGAGTGATAGCCTCATACACCCTGGGGTTTTAGACACTTTCAAATGAATGACTTTACCCATATATTTCATTAAGAGTAACTCGACTTTTGCCCTTTTTCCAGTTTGCTCCATATTCCTTTTGCATGGAATGCTTTCCATCTTTTGTCAAAGTCTGTGTGTTATTCATTTTGCAATCCCTGAGTATGGTGAGGTAGTTCACCTTTTTCTCTTATCTCAAGAGCTGAGAATACTCTGTAATGGTGACTTGGGCTTTCTCTTGACCTAACCCAGTATTGTGCTGATCCGACACCCAGGAGAACTCTTGATGGTCCGTGGGCATTTAATATGCTTAATGGAAGTGCAATGTTTTCACAAATGTTTTTGTCCTCCTAGTGGCACTGAATTATTTATGAATAACCTCAAATCTCTCTAAGTAAAACACAGCACTTTTAATGAGCCAGAGCGGTGATCACAGTTCAGTTTCAGGGACAGGTGCTGGGTACCCCGAGCCCCACACATGAGCACTGTCTTTTCCGGAGTACCATAAGAGCTCCTCTGACTGGGGCAAAATCAGAGAACAGATTCCTCCACCCATCACCTCACCTGGCAATCTTGTTTTTCTTATGTTAAAACACATACTCTCTCTTTATCTGTACCTCTCTTTGTCTCTCTGTCTATCCCTCTGTCTCTCTCCTTCTCTCTCTTTTGAGAAGTGCAATGTTTTCTCAAATGTTTTTGTCCTCCTAGTGGCACTGAATTATTTATGAATAACCTCAAATCTCTCTAAGTAAAACATAGCACTTTTAATGAGCCAGAGCAGTGATCACAGTTCAGTTTTGGGAACAGGTGCTGGGTACCCCGAGCCCCACACATGAGCACTGTCTTTTCCGGAGTACCATAAGAGCTCCTCTGACTGGGGCAAAATCAGAGAACAGATTCCTCCACCCATCACCTCACCTGGCAATCTTGTTTTTCTTATGTTAAAACACATACTCTCTCTTTATCCGTACCTCTCTTTGTCTCTCTGTCTATCCCTCTGTCTCTCTCCTTCTCTCTCTTTTGAGAGCATTTCTCTGTTCATATATTGGACAGTGAAACTCAGTGGTGCTTGTGAGAGATCCAGTGCTTTCTTGGCCCAAGGGGGACATTGGTTGGGCATGTGTGAGGTGTTCTGAGTATACAGCTTCTTGAGTCTTCTTGGAGTTAGTCTTGCAGCTAGGACATGTCAGAGTAACTTATCTTAGCTGTGATATTGTGGCATGAATAGGCAGATTTGGATTTCAGCTCCTCCCCGAATGGGTGACTCTGTGTTCACACTTCTATAAAGTAGAATGTA